>NC_089748.1:45608597-45646097 GCF_040412425.1 Macrobrachium rosenbergii
TGCCTCTTCTGCGACGGAGGCGAAGCGGGAATTCGTCTCATGAACAAATGGACTCCAACAACTGGCTTTATTTGGAATAACAGTCTGCTCGAAGGTAAATATGGAGTCCATAATGTTTCTAGTATTTTTCTTAATCTCACAAGCATTTATATATTACTGAGTGACAGTTTTGAAGTCATGGTGATCTTTTCATAGGCTTAAAAATCTCTCGCGCTGAAATTTTGACTTCTCCTTAAAAAGTCAAACCTTTTAATCCTAGAGTGTGGACAATCTGGTTTATTATTATTATTATTATTATTATTATTATTATTATTATTATTTACCAGCCATGCAAGTCAAACATCCTAAATGTCATGTAACTGTAATAACAACAATGCCCCCTTAAGTTATCGAATTCTTCACAATTTTTGGATACGCTCGTCACTACAAAACCTTAGTTCCATGTGCCAGAATATGAAATAACCCTGATGTCTAGGAGTAGGATTCGAACCTGCATGCAGAATATCAGAGCGTAATGGTATTATAGCAGTAGTAACTGAGGGATTTTGTCTTTGAAACGGCTCCCTTGCTCTTTCCATTTCTCCCTTGCTTGTGCTCAAGTAGACCGAGCTTCATAGGCGCAGGCTTGACCGCTTCAATATCAGTTAAATCCAAGAGGTGTTCCCACTAATGTGAGAAGCTCTAACCCGGTTCAAGCTCGTTCAAACCCCGATTCCTTCTCTTCCGTGCCAGATGAGTTCGCTGACATGAACGGGCATCAGCTGAAGATCGTTCAGCTGGACTGGTACCCATTCCTCGATTACGACAGAGACTCCAACGAGACCTCCACCACAGTCACTCCCAAGGATTCGGTCGACATCCGCATGCTCAATGCCATCGCTAAAGTGCGCAATTTCACGTAAGCCTTTGGGAATGGTGGTGCTCTAGAAGTAATTTTCTTTCACTCTGTTATTTGTTTTACCTCCCTAGTGACTAAAAATTTTACGTATGGACTGTTCAGGATTCTGAAACTGTCAAGATTTTTAACATAAATATTTTTCTTATTTGGAACCTCACGGAATGCGTGAATCTATCACACAACCTATAGTATCATCAGCAGTAGGCCTACTTAAGTTTCGAGCATACTGGTAACTTCACCGACTAATTAATCCACCTGTTCCAGACAGGTACGTCATGCGGGTGCCGTGGGACGAGCAGTGGGGAGTCGTAACGCCGTCTGGAAACTGGACTGGGATGATAGGGACTTTGCAGTACCACAAAGCCGATTTCTCCATGTCCGTGACGTACCTGAGAGAACGTCTGCCGGTGATAGACTACACCAGAGTCTACGTGATCGAGCCTCTGGTCCTCGTTTCGTCCAAGCCCCGTCAGATACCCTCGTATCTGGCGCTGGTTCAGCCGTTCCAAGGTAATACAAGGTGGCTGGAGATGTCATCAGTCTGTAGATCGGCGTAGTAACGCTTTCTCCCACCTCCAAGAAAAAAAAATTATTGATCTTCAGTTCGTTACAGAAGTTGAACCACGAATTCTTCTACATTTTTATCTATTTATTAATTTATTTTTTTCTTTTTTAATAAGCGAGATCTCTTCTTTCTGTATTTCCCTTTACCTCCTTTTACTTCTTCCTAATGAGCACCGTAATATTCTTTGGAAGCTTGAATTTCAAGTCAATGGCCCCTGTGGTGGGCTTGTCTCATATGAATAAGATTCATCTTCTGAACAACAACAACAAGAACAACAACAACAACAACAACAACAACAATAATAATAATAATAATAATAATAATAATAATAATAATAATAATAATAATAATAATAATAATAAGGAAACTGAAAAATGTACTGATATGCATCAAAATTGTTTGTTCAATCCCATGACCGAAAAATGAGATGTGACGTCATTTGAAGTCTACATTCCACATGGAAATAATGTTATAAAATCACTTCAGGAACTTCGGATGCTGCATCTTGACCTTTTCTTTGTATATTATATTATTTCCCCCCCCCCTGCAGGAAAGTTGTGGGTGGGCGTTTTAATCTCGACGGCATCGGCCGGAATCGTCCTCTGGGCGCTCCAGCTCATGTGGTCCAGGGTGTCTGGAAAACCTGGCCTACCCCTGGATATATCGTTCCTTTCTACTTGGAGCACCATATTCGAGAAGCCCACTGCCACGTTACCTCAGAATGCCAGCGGGTTGGTGAGTCGATGCTACGCAGGTATCTTGTAGAGTTAGTAAGGAAGAAGTATAGGGGCACAGGCTGCAACTGCGAGGTTTTCCTCCTGTTACACCTTTCGAACCTTTTTACTGTCAATTTCCTTTTCAGCGCTGAATGACCTCATCATAGGTCCCAGCGCTTGGCCTGTGGCCTAAATTCTATTTTCTGTGTATCTATCTATCTTTCATAGACCAGACGAAATACAGGGGCGTAGGCTGCACCTTTCAAATATCAGACGAAATAAAGAGGCCAAGACTGTCCCTTTCAGACATCAGACGAATGCTTAGAGAATACTCATACACGTCTCTTTGCCCTTGAATGCCAACAGTAATCAAGTTCAACCTTCTTCTTGCAGACGTTCTTGGTGTGGTGGTGGGTCTATTGCACCCTCATCACCGTCGTCTACAAGTCCTCACTGGTGGCTCACTTGTCAGTCCCAGGGAAGTCTCCTACCATAGACTCGTTTGAGGAGCTCCTGGAGAAAAAAGGGTTTACCTGGGGGTTTGAGAACACCCACCTTGCTTGTTACGCCTGGTTGAAGTACAACGAAGTTCCCGCCATCCAGAAGGTCTTCAAGAAACTGGAGGTGAGGTCTAGAACAGACTGGACTGAGCTTGTACATAGATTTATTGGTGCTTTCCGTTAACATAATCGTTTAACTTTCGTATATATTCTGATCAGCTCGAACACTCTTCTACCGAATTATATCCTAAAGTCGTATGAAAAGGCATTGCAAGTTTTAACTATTGAAGAAATAATTCTGTTAACTCTTTTGTTTTGTGATTGTTTTTCGCTTCCCCTCTCTTCGCTTTTGGAGCATCACTCATATTTCCCCTTTTTCCACACAGAGAGAGAGAGAGAGAGAGAGAGAGAGAGAGAGAGAGAGAGATGGAATAATACTCTGTTAATTTAGGATAATTGGATAAGCTACTGGAAATTCATTAAAAAAAAAAAAACCTTATCTAGAACAAAGCGCAGTCATGTTTCTCCCGAATGTAAAACTGAATCCTGAACTCAATCGTTATTTTGGTCATCACTCATATTTCCCATTTTTCCAAATCTAATAACGTTTCACTGACCATTATACCGTAATTTGCCATCCACATAGCAGTGAACAATTTATTCAGTCCTTCGCTCCCCTTTTACATCCCACCAAAGAGTCACGTCTACCCCTTTAAAAGACCTGATGAAGCGTCTCGAAAGAAGTCATTTATACGAGACTCCTCACTCAATTCCACCTTCTGAATTCCAGATCCAAGAAATCCCGGGTCAGATGAATAGAGTGCTGAAGGGGAAACACGTCCTGATCGTCAAGAAGTTCAGGATCAAGTCCATTGTCGCCGCTTCGTACACGAACAGATTCGGATACACTCCGGTTTATTACTCTAAGGCCGAATACTTCAGATCCGGCCACGGGTGGGGATTCAGGTATGTTTGGACCCGTTCTCAAAACGATGACTTTTCTAAGCAAAGGCGTTGACCCAGGATCTTTATTATTAGTATTATTAGTATTATTATTATTATTATTATTATTATTATTATTATTATTATTATTATTATTATTATTATTATTATTATTATTCAGACGTTGAGCCCTGTTCATATGGGACAAGCCCACAGGGGCCACTGACTTGAAATTCAAGCTTCCGAAGAATATGGGGGTTCATTGGAAAGAAATTACAGAAGACAGTAGGAAAAATAGAAAGAATGGATCAGTTACAAGAAAACAGAGGTAAGCTAAAAAAAATTAATAAACAAATAGATGAAAGTGTCGATAAATTCCTGAAATTACAGGGAGAACTGTTTTAGGGCAGTAATGCACTGCATCTTCTCTTGAACTTTTGAGGCTCCAGTTGCACAACATCCTCAGGGAAACCGTTCCACAGTCCAACGGTGCGAGGCACAAAGGACCTCTGGAACAGAGAAGTTTGATAGCGAGGCACAATTGCTGACTTATTATTACTGTTGATCATCATTTTTTCTATGTATGTTTGTCTTCGCGACATTACTTGTTTTACCTGCTCAGTGAGATAGGCCAGCAGCCTTCCTTGGTGTTGCATATAATGTGTAAGGATGAATATCATATTTGCTACACTGCTTTTTAGCCCTAGTCTCGTTTTCAGAGGAAAATGACTGATCGAGTGTACCTTTAGTTCCTCGTTGGACGGGTCGGTATAGTTCTCGGATAGCAATCTGCTGGGCCCGCGTTCGAGTCTCCGGCCGGCCAAATGAAGAATTAGAGGAATTTATTCCTGGTGATAGAAATTCATTTTTCGGTATAATGTGGTTCGGATTCCACAATAAGCTGTAGGTCCCATTGCTAGGTAACCAATTGGTTCTTAGACACGTAAAATGAGTCTAATCCTACGAGCCAGCCCTCTCTAGGAGAGCTGATAATCAGCTCAGTGGTCTGGTTAAACTAAGATATACTTAACTTAGCCACAATACCTTAACAAATTAAGCATCAGCAACATCAAACAGTGCCTCAGACTCAAGCTAGATGGCCAAACCAATCGCCTGTACAATGATTTCTGTGCCTCCTTTTATACCAATGTTAGCTTATGAATGAATGCTCCCACTCCCAACAGGAGAAATGCCCCCTTCAAGAGAGCCATAGACCTGATGAAACAGCGGCTGATAGAGGCGGGACTCGTGTACCACTGGATAAACCAAATGATCGGTTCCCCGAGGAAAAAAGAATGCAAGGATGCGAACTGTTTCAAGGAGAAGGAAGAGAAGAACGCCGAAAATGCTGCGCAGCTCGGAGAGGTCGGTAGAAGAAGTCTCTCTCTCTCTCTCTCTCTCTCTCTCTCTCTCTCTCTCTCTCTCTCTCTCTCTCTCTCTCTCTCTCTCTCTGGGGTGAGGATACATATTCAAGCAAGTACTCGTAAATAAATCTGTGGGTCATAGCAGCAATAACTCAGACATTGAACCTTCCCTTGGCACTTTTATAAATATATTTGACAAAATGATCACTGGGAAATTGCATGGTATTGTTTATCCTGGTTTATCTATCAATCAATCTATGTATATATATATATATATATATATATATATATATATATATATATATATATATATATATATATATATATATATATATATATATATATATATATAAATGAAGTGTGATTGATGAAAAGTTATGATGAAGATATGGCAAAATGTTATCATAGATAAGGAAATGGGTCTGATTTCAGAGCTGTAGTGATTATAGAACAACAGGACACTTACTATACATTGTGGAGTGGCACTCGCATTTTTGTTAAATCTGGCAAGTAATCGCAATTCTTCTCCCTTTTAGCTTCAAGGAAGTTCGGAAAACGTCGTTTTAGGCCTCTACCACTTGCAGACTGTTTTCTACATCTTCGCCTTAGGCTTGACCGCAGCCCTGTTTGCCTTCATGTGTGAAAACTGGGTCTTCTTTTGCACCCAGAAGACGCGTTCAGTAACAGCCTCCGAAGAGATTTAATCCATTCACGTCAGTTTCCAGTCAGCACGGAAAAGTTTTTATCTTATTTTCGGTATTTGTTTTCATGTAAGTTATTTTGTATTTGTAGTATATTTTCCTGGGCACTGTTATTTCATCTTGAGTATACTGTGTACAGTAACTTTGTAGAGCTTTGAATCTTCCTTTGGACTGTTTGTTTTCATAAGATGGAGTGTAATTAAATAAGATTTTTATCAACTGCTTATAAACCTTCATTAGAAGAGAGAGAGAGAGAGAGAGAGAGAGAGAGAGAGAGAGAGAGAGAGAGAGAGAGAGAGAGAGAGAGAGAGAGAGAGCATATATGCCAAATAGACTTATTTAGCTTAATTTCAGTTTAAATGAACTCTACACATTGCAAAATATACAACGAAATAGCCTGCATCACTAATGGAATAATTCTGATTTGTAGTGAGAGAATTAACATTCGGTCAGCTGTAATATTTGCATAATTCATCCATAATAAATGGTCACAAAGCATCTCTCTTCTTCATTCCGAAATACGAAAGAAATTAACCTCATCTATTTGTTCATGAACAATATTCCTCCCCTGATTAAGTTAAGTTCATCGAATATGTTGTTAAATTGACCCAAGGGTGGCTTTTGATAAATATAAGTTCGGTAGGATAAGAATTCATGGAAGTCACCTAAGAACTTCATTTATGTTAACAGGGTTTACTCAAGATCGCTGTAATGAAAATAATGAGGCAAATGCTCCACCATTACCGTCATGAATTCTTAAACCTAAAGAAAAACTTTCGTTATAATATGGTGGAAGAGTTTAATACACCGAGTGACATATTTTCAGTCTTTCAGTGCACGATTTATATTACTCCAAATATGAGTCTGCAGTGAAGAAAGACTAGATAAGGGAAATTATTACTCTCCGATTAGTTAGCAGAATCGTAAACCAGATCACTCTGAAACTGGAGTGGCGCAATCGGTTGGGTTCGAATTTACTACTGTGTTTTGACATGAATCGAAAGGAAGGTTAGCTATTTAACTTTTCCTTGAAAGCACCTTGACCTCGCTTTCCTCCCGAAAGTGGTGAGAGTATAAATGTTATATTTTCATAATATGAATTAAATTCTTTGAGTCGGTAACAAGTTAATTTTATTAATAGAAACTAAAAAATATGGATAAAATTATATTGAATGTAATTTTCACATTTAGTTTTTAGATACTTGAAAATATCAATAACGAACGCGACTTCCCTTTGTGGGAGGAGGTATAAACAATGCGTTTCACTGTTCTAAGAAAAGTGACAACAACTTTTCCTCGATTTTGGATTTTACCAAATTTCTGTAAGTCGTTCCCCACACCATTTCAGGTGATATATATTTATTGAGATCAATTCAAATGAAAAGTAACCACGTAAAATACCATAATTTCTCTTGAATAAGAGGTACATCAAGCCTCGGCGAAAATTAGTAGGGTAACACCCATGACCATGTAGGGTACACAATCTGTCTCTCCTGAAGGAGTGAGCGAGTTCTCCAGTGGGCGTAAAGTTAGGTAGGCGTGACCGTTCGTGATTTTCTTGGAAACAGGACTGGGAGGAACCTTGACGATCTGCGATATTCATTTTTGGAGTAAGGTAAGCCATTGCGCCTGTGAAGATATAGTAACCCATCCCAATTTGTGCGGACTCCTTAAGGGTCTGTATTTGTAGCCTAACCCAATTTGTAATGTTTCGGGGCTGTGATATCCTAGTGCAGGGTTATTGTAGCCACGTTGCCTGGTCAAAGCTTAGGGGTAGGATGCATAGTAGGGAGATAGTGTTACTTCTGGGGTCCCTGGCCAGGTCCAGGCATAACACCCTAAGTCAGGTTAGGAAGGTAAGGTCTGGTTAGGTCAGGATACGGAATTCTAGAATAGGTTGGATTTGGCCTGACTGCACAGTCAGATTTGTCTCACCTACCCTTGTCTCCCTATTGTGCATCCCAAAACCCGTTATGGCTTTTATAGAATGTCAGAATAGGTTTGAGAGTTCCACTGGGACAGGCTAGAGTGAGCTGATCCCACCCCCCCCCCTGCCATGTCAGTACACGATGTCTTAGGTCAAGGTTAGGTTAAGATGTATGCCAGTTGAAACACATCTTGATCAAATTGCCCTGGGTAATTTTGGCTGATTTTGAGTCAGCAGCTTTCAGAAAAAAACATTCACAATGCATCAGTGTTTCTGTCAATAAGGCAAAAATTTGCTAATTACTCACTTGTTATATAATTGTTGAAATGACTAAAAAACAAGACTCAAGATTACTGCTCAAAAGATTGAAGCTTAATTGACAAAATGAGCTGTGGGTTACTCCCATAAGCAGCAAAATAACCATGTGAAGTCCCAGTAAAATGAGTGTTGAAAGCAATTTTGAGTCAAGTATGGTGTTTTACGATTAAGCTTTGTCAACTCTTCTACCCTTGAAAACTTCCATCCAGGTGCTCAGTGAATGATGTGCTGACCTCAAATGGCACACCTATGTAATGTTTATCACTGTAACTCAGTACTTTAGTTGTAATCAACACGAAGACGGCATTTTGTTGGGCTATTTCCATTTGTTCCAGCATTCCTCTCTTTGTTTAGAGTGGCAAACTGCTGTTTTTCTAAACAACACCTGCCTTTTAACCTAACCTAAACCTACCCATTGGCTACATGTTTATAAGACCAGAGTGAAAAATTGAGCTTTTGAGTTATGAAATTGACTGAAAAAACAGGTGTATAGTACCAACAGCATTGGTGAAATTTGCTGAAAACACATGAGAAAATGCTGAAAAAGTATGTGATTCATGTGTATGATAGCCTACGGTAAGTAAGAATCGTGAGGAAAAACTAGGGGAGAAACAAGAAAAATGTGGAAATGGCAGTTAAACAGGTGCAGCCTAACCTAAACTAACTTAGGGTGCAGCATCCTACTTGACTGGGTGCTTTTCCAAAAGGCCCACCTTAACAGTGCCCAAAACTGATGCTATTGCTAATAACAGGGATACATTGTAACCTAACCTGGCATAAGTTATGTTTTATCCATGGCAGCAAAATTCCCTGTATCCCTTCCATAAAAGGTGTGCTAGTAGTACTTACAGGGATAATTTCTAAACTGAGCTTACCCTATCCTATACGTATTGCTAACCTTCAATTTTATATCAAGATTAATGTCAGTTGTGTGGGTTTTAGTGATGCACCTCCAACACTTTTTCTAGAAATATCAAAACAACTCTCTTATAAATTTGCATTGACTAAGGTTAATAGGCTGTCAGTGAGCACTTGTGAAAGAATAGTGTATTTAAAATTCCTAAGCCACAGTGGAACTTGTTTTTTTCTCTTGAGACAAAGGTCTCCAGTTTTGTAAGAACCTGAATTTTTTGTTTAAGTTAGGAGAGGCACAATGTTCACAATCTTAGGAATGCAAAATGGTATAAGTGTTTTCTTTGCTCATAAATATACTTCCCCTTGACTACTGAAGGAATAGAAATAACTGGCAAAGGACAGTTATAAGACAAGTACAAATATACTCAGCACAAGGATTTAAGATGGGTTAGCAACTGGAAGGAGTCAGACTATATACCAGTAACATGAAAATTTAGGTCCTATATGTATTACAAAAGTCTGATATTAAAACAGCAATGTTAAATGTAAGGCAATATGGATTGAACTAAATATGCTGTACAGTAACAGTCTTTAAAGAAAAGAGACTGCAGTTCCTCATTAGTCAAACAGACCCTCTGTGCAGCTCAATTGAATTTCAGAACTGCAGATGCAACAACTGACTTGACTTAGAATTTGTGTAGAACAGTCAGATTGTTCCTGTTTAAATAGAAAACCTTTTCTGTAGGAGTACTTTCCATACAAGCTGGAAAACAATCATTGAAGTTTGGCAGCAAGGTGGTTCATTGGTGATAGGTGGGTGTGAAGGGGAATCTCCTACTAACCTGTCCTAACCTAACTTGGCTTTCCCTGACTGCCTTGTTGAAGCTTTGAAAATTGGTGTTGATGACAATGGCTTGTGCTTGGTTTTTCATTATAGATGTGACTGATATTGATATGTGCGTGTGACTGAACAAGAAAGGTCCGCTAGATGTAAGTGTGTGTGTGTGTGCGTGTGTGGCCACTTTATGTTTTCTTGTAGGAAGAAGTTGTGGAAGCCTGCTTACAAGAAGCCCAAGCAAACTTTACGTAAGTACTGTATCTCCCATCTCGAAGGTTGACGACGGTGTTTGCTTACCTCCATACAAGACTTTTGTCCTAGGTAGGATTGACCCTGAGTTCTCAGAGCTTCCTCTTGACCCATTGTCTTCATGATTCTCCCAAGACAGGAAGACGGCCATGTACTCGCTTCTTGTTGTTCTCGCTTCTCCAGAGGTAAAAAGAAAAGTCAGTGCTAACCTTCTTTTCAAAAATGTGTGTGCTCTCTGGAACATGTCCATGAGGATGAGGGTTCATTTGTGATGGGTCTGTGCTGTCATGACAACCTGCAAGTGTGCAAATATGCTGCCACTCAAAATGTTTGTGGTTTGTGTAGGGGTTCTGATTTGTGTGTTTGAACATAATGATGATTTTTTCACATACAAACCCATTATTTTATTGGAAGTGCATTCCCATCCCCTCCTTGTAGCTGGTACAAAAAGCAGAATGACTAGTTTCACCACTAAGATTGCTCAGGGACTGAATGCATACTCAGATAAGTGGAAAGTATGACTTTGATCATCAGTGGAGGTTTTGGAGATTGTTAATGCACTGGATAAGCTATCTTATAGTATGCAAATGATTAAGTTAATAATGCACTGGATAAGCTATCGTTAAATATGCATGTGATTAAATTAATTTTGTTTTTGACCAAGTTATACTGTATATTGTTACTATAAAAATTGTTGTTAAATGAAGATTGGAATTATGCTTGAGAGGCTGTAATGAATGCCACTTTTAGTATTACAGTAACTTAATGAATACATACTATGTTGGCAATAAAGGATCAATTCAGATTGACATTTTGAAAGATGTGTGAACATATCTGATATGCATTTATATTCTTGAGATTTACTTTTGCAGGATATTAGAATGGTTATATATTATGTTAAATGGTGACAAACATAGAACTGGAGGCAGCAGGAATCCGCTATGTGCCCCATTAAGTCGAATACCAGTACCAAGTAGGTAAGTATAAGTCCATTTGCACTCTGATACTATAGTTAAGTAAAAAATTAGGGATAAAAGAAATTTATTGCCTTTTAATGGTTGTAAACCTTAAAGCTCAGTTTCCAGGTGTATGCATTACAGTTGCTTCAGAAGTTTTTGAATTTCCAGAAGCTGTCTATCTTAAGCTGCTTGTTGCATTTAGCAATATATTTTCAGTTAGAATGGAATTCAAAGCTTTGCTTTTTAGAATATACAAACAAATATACTGTCACAATGTTTACCCATTTCCTATAAGCTGAAAACCTATTTTATTTGTTTATGTTAGTGATGATTTTATAGAAGATGCTTGTTATAAATTACCTGTGATAAAAGATGGTTGAACATAACTTTAATTCCTCCTGTGAAATAAAAAAAAATTAGTCCTTAGTATTTGCATGCAGATTTAAATTTTTTAAAATCCTTGAGTTAACTTTTATGGCTGCTGTTTCGTCCTCACTTTAGAAATAAACGTAGATTATATTCAGCTTAAATTATTTGCTTGATGTTTAGGTGGATTTTCATTTTTGTTGGTTGATTCATGTCCGTGTACAGCATACACATATAAAGATGTAAGTCTCTGTCCAACATTTTAATAATACTGCAAATCAGTAAATTATGAAGTGGATTTTTTTGTGGAAAGTATCAAATATACCGGTTAAATTTCAAGAGGCGGGTGCCATAGAAAATTTGCAGACATTCAAATAGTAGCGTGCAGTACTTTCCCTAGAGAATCATAGAGTTGGTAAGCCTGTACTTGGTGATTGAACCTAACACCAGAATTAAGATGGTTAGTCTTCAAGTTAACAGAGTTCTCCTTGTAGCAAATGGCAATGCAAACTGGACCTTTTTATACCTTCTTCTATTAGCCTGTGATTTTTTATAAATATGTAGTGTGTAATGTTATCATCATTGCTGTAAATATTATTAGGTCAGTTTTTCCCCTTTACAAGCATTTGTGGAATTAATTCTCCCTGCTTTCCTTTTTCCTTTGTTCTTTCTTCTTGAGCTTCCATTAGGTCTCAGTCTTTACCTGTTGCTGATTTCCTTGATTTTTTCCATGCTACTCCCAGTTCATTACAGTTTTTGAGACCTCAGTTTGCTGTCCATCATGTGGACACCATATCTTTTTGCAACTTCCTCATACATCATTCAATCTTTCAACTGCACCCTGGTAATGAATCTTGACATTTTATAAACACAATTTTCAGGTTATGCATTTGCCTTGTCTTTAGCCATGTTTCTGCTGCATACGTGCCAGATATAAGTCTTGCTTTTTTATTTGATGGGATGTTTGTTTTAACACAACCCCATTGTTTAATTGTAACCTAACCTTTGCATCAAGTGCTCCTGAGACACACACACACACACCAAAAAATAGCTACAATAAGTCATCTAAGAGAAACATGATCTTGCCACCTCCTCTTGAAAATGTAATTTAAGAATCATTACTCTTATTGCTGGAAGGATTTTAAGGGCTTGGTAAAATTTATGCATGAATAGAGAAGAAGTTTACCTTTAGTATACAGTAAATAAAAAAAAATCCAGAGTATTTGGTTTATAAAACCGATTGTGAAATTAATTCCTTATGGATCATGTTTAAATCATGTTTAAAAGAGACATACCTCATATGTGCATACTGTAAACTGAGCTCTCTTTATTTTTTACTTATTTTGTTTATTTTGTTTTAGTGTTAACTAGCTGTTCCACCCCTCTGTATTGATAAGGAAATCCCGACCAGTACTATAAGCATCCTTTTGAAGAGAATTGCAATACGGGAAGTTATTTTACTCAGATCCTTCTACAGTTGAATAGGTAAGGAAGTTTAAACTCTGTCACTCAGATAAAATTGGTAAGTGATTTGGTTAAATATTTGTATGATCATGCTGTTACAGGGATCTCATTTTACCCATGGCCGAATCTGTTTAAGATAACTGCAAAGTTGTATTTCTGGAATCTCACCAGGTTCAACTGACAGATTTATTCCTAATGAGAGGTGGATGTATTAAGGTAAAGTAGTTCATCATTCTTACTGGAACATCTCACTCTGTGAACTGTTGAGGAGAGAGAAGCCCCATGCCAGCCCTTTACAACAGGGCTTCTTGACAATCAAAGTGGCCCTTTTCTTTTAAACTTGCATTTGCTTAACTCTCATCTTCTCTTACAGTTCTAGAAAGGGCAAAGCACTATGTTTGTGCATCCTAATTCTCATTTGCTTCTGTCTGGGAGCATTTGAAGGTTTGCTGCCAAACAGAACATTTCAATTTGTAGTCATGACTTTTGTTGTAGTATAAGTAGTTTATACTGTATTTTTGTTTCAAAAATCTGGTGTTTTTTAAGGTTGAATGTTTTTCAGCCTCTCTCTTATGTGAAGAATGGGAGTCTCAAACTTTTTAGGCTTCACAGGATAACGGTAACTTTCATGAATTTGAGTCATGATTAGCCTAATTTTCATTTTCAGATATTGTATATTTTCCTTAATGATAGTTTATGTACAGTTAATTTTTCTTGGGAAGATGGTTCAGTGGTATAAGTGTACTACCCTTGAATCAACAGATCAGCACTTACCGTAATTCATTTTTCCCCCACATATGTTTGCTGCACAAACAGTATTACAGTGAGTCTTGATTATTTATGAATTCATGCGAAGACTTCATACTTCAGTTTATGAGTTACTGATAAGCTTGCAGTTTGATTTAAGAAAGTTTCATATGGGAAGACTTTAATGACAAGGTGCAACAATTTTATGCAGTGTTAAATTCTTTTTGAAATCAGAAGGTAATTTGCATGGCATAGAATTTGAATCACGTTTCAGCGTAAAATAGTTATAACTAATTCCAAGATGTTTACAGGATACCAGCACCCATCAGCCCTGGTGTTGGAGCATTTGGACGGTTGCCCCCTCCTGTAGCCTCTCGTCCTCTGAGACCTCTGAGAACCCATTCCTCGGTTTCGAATAGCCCAAGAGATTTGGAAATGGGTAAGGTTAAGGATGATACTGCATTAATATTACTAGAAATTAATACCTTTTGCTTTTCGTCATTCTCTATTTCTGGGAAGTGGGATTTTATCATATTGTTGTTATCAAGAAATCTTAGGAAAATGTTTTGAATGTATACACACTGGATGTGAGTACGAGTTTTACACTAAATACTGTACCAATAACGTATGTGTAATTGTTTAAAGCATAAGATATATTTAAAGATAAGAAAATCTCATAATGAGGTGCAAATAAAAGCAGATTGGATATGGATATTTGGTAGGGTGAATTGAACAAAGTATCATACAGGGAGAATTGAATAAAAGATTGATTTTGGATCGACCATATAACATAACAGTCTTTACACGTGTTAGAAACCAGTACAGGTAGGAATGAAAAAAGTAAATTTGAATTCAATTTTACAATAATTCACATTGAATCATTATTGTACTTTGTTACGAATTGGGTAGGATTTCTTAGAATTAACTACATCAAACCCATAAGTGTAACAAATGTAGTTCAACACCATATGTGCCGTTATGACCTTTTGATAAATGTGAAAGGTTTATGAAAGAAACGACAAAAATCAGTACCCTACTGTAATTCTGTTTAACCACTTCAAAAGATAGGTAGACACAAATAAGTTGCTGTAGAATGGGAGACAGTGAGTGCTTCCTTTTAGTGGCGAAACTCACCCGCACTCAGTAATCATTGTTGGTGCATTAAGGTTTGTATGCTAGAAAAATCAAAATAGTTTATAAAAATTTAGATGATTTCCAAACTGATTGAGACTAGTATATAGTAGATAGTCAGTCTTGATCTTGATTAAATGTCCTCTATTGTTATTGTAAAATTTAATCTGTAGTTAGCGTTTTTTTTTAATGTGGAAAATAGTTTTAGCTTGTCCCAAATCTTTAAACAATTAGAATTATAACTTGGAGTTACAGCTGCAATAGGAAGTGTTTTTAAAGTTGAAAAATTTATGACTGAAAAATGTTGTGACTTTTTATATCAAGTTGTGTGTAGCGCATAACCCCTCTGTGCATGTCTATTAATGAACCCATTCAGCAGTCAAAGTCTTATCTGTAGAAGCTTACACCCCTCCCTCCCTCTCCATTACATCCAAGGAAATGTTTAAAGTTTAGACGTCACTGACGCATGATTTGGTAATGATTCTTACAACCCTTTCTACCCCTTCTAGGATGGTTGCCAATGTTTCCTTCAGTAACAGGTAATTTGGCTGAACTGCTGTAGAACTAGTTTTATACCAGTTGCAAGCTCTCACTCTTATGTATGCTCAAATACGTGTATATAGCAGACAAACTGAGGCTGGATAGCTGCTGCGAATAAGAAAAATGTTGGGAAATGATAAGTGCAACTTACTTTGCTAATGGGGAGCTCTTCATACTTGTCTCACAATATTTCTTGATGTGTTTTCTTGATGAGCAGTTGTGTGTTTTGAGCTCTTTGTGGAGCATTGTTTATGCATACTGCAATATCTTTGTTTGTAGTATGTTTTTGGTTTTAAGTGTTTTCTTTATATCTCATTATTTTCTCCAAATCATCAAAATAATTCGTATGTCATTTTTGATGTGCTGATGATAACATTCCCTTACCGCACTTTGATTGGATCTTATGAATTTCTAAGAACTATAGGTCCACAGCAGTAGTGTTAGGAGGGTAATAGCTTGTTCTGTAGATGAAACCCCAAGATGTCACCATGACACTGCCTTGTAAACTCATGAAACAAACTTTGTGAAAGATTTCTTATTGTAGACTGTCTTCTAGCAGTGATGCGCACCTTATTCAGGTTATAAAATCTCAAGGACAGATTGACAGTGTCCAAATCTCATATTGGAAATCATGGTCCAGACAGGTTATATGATGGGCTTTTTCAAGTGAGGACTGTTATTACTCTGTAACTTGCTGTGATGAGAATCTTTATATCCAGTTGTGTCAGGTTCTTTGTCTTAAGTGTTTGTTTAGAAACACTATTGAGAAGGCATTTTGACTTGATAGAAGGATGTACTTACAGCACCTTGTACCTTCAGTTAGTGTCAGAGCTGGATTATGCTTTCAGCAAAGTAGGGGTATGCTATATTGTTTACTTAGCTTTTTTAAAAGTTTGTAAATATAGCTAAATTGTCACTCAGATTTTTGTGTTGTAATGGACGTAACTCTGGTATGAATACTAATTTCAAAAAGCTTCTGTAGACAAGCGACCAGCTTGCTGTCTTTTTTCATTTGTGTAGTGTTGTGACTCACTTGAATGTCAGTATGTCCCACTCACCATTCAGTATGGTGTCTTATACATAGTTAAAATATGAACTGAAAATTTTTATTATTATAATAGATTTAACAGGACAACTGACTCACATCTGTAGACCTCATAGGGCTAGCCTAAAGAGTGTTCTTAAGAGGTGAAAATTGGAGTTAGCTAGATTTTGAAAAGTTGGAAAAGAAGAAAAATAAAACGCAGGAAGCATTGGAGCAGGGGACCCACAGGAATGCTGTAGAGATCTTGTAGTACTGGTACTCTTTCTGAGGGCTACTCAAAGCACAATTTAAGAAGGATCCTCTGCAATGTGAATTGAAGACTAAGTGACATATCTCTTAACAGACATCCATCTCTATGATGGATGCTGAAATGAGATGAAAATGACAGCTGAAGAACTCAGAAGTCAACCACCTTTTTGTTCTAAGAGGGATTTGTAATTTTTATAAACAAAACTTGACTTGATATAAGTTTTAACGGACTCAAGGTCTTACACAATGCTTTTATTGGGAATTCCCTCTTCTCATCCATTCTAATTTGTACACAGCTCTGGTCTATAGACAAAGGGAAGGAAAGAGGGCAGCTTTTCTTTCAAGAATGGGAAATATTCTCGTAGCATAGGAAGTCTCGCATAATATTTGCCCACAGCAGTGTCGGTTTTAAAGCAGCTATTCACAGTCCAGTTTGTCTGTTGTAACCAGGTGTTTAGGCAAAAGTAAAAGTAAGAGATTTGCACATGGTAAACATAAAAATTAAATTTTGTATCATTAAATGGGCATAAAATTTCCATCTCTTGATAAGTAGCAGTTTTCTTATGTTTAATGATTATTCTTCATTTAGGTATATTGTACTATTTTGTAGTTTTGAGAAACCTGTGCTGGTCTTGTAGTTAACTTTATTTTATTACTAGCATGGTAGTTAATGAGTTATATTAAAATTGTTTTTGGTGATGTAAATGGTGTACTTTTTTGAAGTTATAATGATTATAAAATACACTACTGTACTTCTCTGTAGAATAATGAAAATATAAATCTTGCTTTTTTTCCATTCATCAAATACAGCAGCAAAATTAACACCGCAAGGTGCATTAGTAAGAAGAAATCAGAAATAATCTCTTAAACTGCTGCTTCATTAATATTCAGGAAGAGGGCAAAAACTTGTGGTGAAAACTTTAGCCTCAGCTGCATTGCATTCAACCTTTTACTCTCCATCTGCAATTAAATGACTGATGTTTAAGTTTATTGAGAATTGTTCTTGCAAGTGTCATTTGCTATCTTAATCTTGCATTGATTTTGATGAATCGGAAAATTACAGAGTATTTTGTAAGGTACATTTCTTCAAAGTAAAGTACACTTCTTGTATATTCATGGTGAACTAAATAGATTTGTTGGCAGTCTTCTCCCCAACAGATCACTAGGGCACTTAACCTTCATAAATTCTTCAATTTTTCATGTATGGAGATAACTCAGTATGATGAGAAATTTAGTCTGAAAGGTTTTGCTTTTATTTTTGGTGGATGTAACATTCAAAGCATGTGATTGATTTGGTTTTTATTTTGCAGAACCAGTGTTAGTGTGTTGCACTCGTCTAAGCTATTATATATAAAATGTGAGCCTATCTAAGAGAGTCCTTTTAAAATCAGGCATTTCATCTAAGACATGAAATGGAGCTTTTTATCATTCAGTTTTTAAAGAAAAGGAAGGCATAGTATTGTAATGTTTGTTAAGTTTACATGAGTATTCTTAACAATAAATTTAAAACTCTTGAATCATCCAAAGAGAAATGTGTCCTATAATGAGGAGAAATTCCCATAGCAGAAACGCTGTAGAATTTTCCCCATAAGCTGTGACTCTTGCTTTTAGATATATTATACTTGGAAATCTTATGTGCACTTTGTGACATTCCTACTTTCCGACTTACTGAAGGTTTTTTTTACAGTGAACTTAAAGGTTATTACAACGGAAAAAATTAGTTCTGCAACTAATCCTGTAACAGATCATTTTACCTTTGCCTTTGAAATTTGGTCTTAATTTCTTTGTATCCTAGAAAAGTAGAAGAATACTGTGTTGGCTTTGGGTGCAGTAGGATATACTTTTGTGGCATATAAATATTATGTGCTTTTTACCATTCTTTCATTCTTGTAGTTCATCCTAAACTCGTTCTCTTAATGTCAATATATTTGTGTCTGTCTTTAGTTGGTTGCCTCTTAGTATTAAGCAAGAATAAAGAGATAAATGCAGTAAACTCTCAGTAAAATGACCTAGAATTGTTTATGCTGGCTTTTCATGATTTTGGCAAGTGTGTGCTAAATTGGGTAAAGCTGCCCATCTGTGAGTACTTGTTGTCGAGGCTTGTATGCTGAAACTAGTGGTCAGGAAATGTTTTCTTTTCATAGACAATTTCATTTAAGTATAAGACACGTTTCACAGATCACAGAACGAAGTTTGCAAAGTAATGAGTGTGTCATTTTATAAAAACAAAGTTAATTGTGTCATACCAACTTATTATTTATTGACACTCTTGTGGTTATGAAATTTTCCGGACACTGCATTCCTTCTAAAAGTATGAATGAAGATGGCAGTCATTACATTTCTTTCACAACAGTGGAGAAATGCATCACCATGAAATGGGCTGATTATAAGTACATTACTGAGTTTGTGGTGAGTTAAACTTGATTTTGGGTATTTTTTTAATGTGACTTGAGAGTTTACTGTAGATATTGCTTTTTATGTCAACTGTGAGAGCATTATTCCTTCTTTCAGAGGAATTTGTTTCTAGAGATCTGTGGTGTGTCGTGCAAACATTGTTTTAAAATCTGTAGAGGTAGAAATTTCATTCTTGCATTTTAGTGTAGGATTATTGTTATATTTGACAAAAGATTTGCTCATTTTTAGATGCTTTTAATTGGTCTTTGTGTGCTATTTTGCCCTTGTAATTTAGAGTACTGTACATAATACAGAATGATTTATTTTCAGAGCAAAACAGCACACCAACACCCACCAAGCCAATGGGACCTCCAAGAACTAGCTTGTCTCGAGGCAGTGTGCGCAGTGGTTCTCGCGGTGTGTCAAGGGTATCTGCAAACTCTAGAATGACATCTGGCAGAGGATCAGCTGCATCAAGTAGGAAAGATTCAGACCAAGAAGACAAGTTAGTTTCCCTTGTATTTTGTTCTGTTTGGTTAACAAGTAATACTGTCCATCTTTACATATTGTGTTACATAATCATCATGTTATACATGAGTGCTTTTATGTTAGATTTACCCTATACTGAGATGTTACTGAAATAATTTCTTTCCACTGTCTCAGCACTTTGTCTAAATTCCCATGTATAGTCGAGGCCTTCAAATATGCTCGTTACATTTCAAAAGTGCCGTCACTCATTTCATTATCAATTTGTTGTGCTGCTGAATCATTGTTATATCTGAATGATTAAGTCTTGGTGTAATTAGTGCTAGCATTTCTAAGTTAAAATTCACAGTGCAGTGTTTATACATAGTTCATGGCTTTCTTTTTCATGGTACACTCCTTTGTAGTGTACTGTATATTCAAGTTGAGAGTGTGAATGAATTCCATATATATGCTGTATAGTGTAATACCTTGAATATTTTTTCCTTGGCTAAAAGTCCTTTTTTTTCTTTTCTTTTCTTTTTCCCAAGAACAAGTACACCTCGTTTGAATCCACCACGAAAACCTTCAAGACCTTATGCTTCTGTTGAGAGCAAAATCACAGAATCAATTGGTGAGACCAGTTGTTGGAGGCTTTGCAAATGTAGGTGCAGTGTTTGGCGAGGCAAAAATTGAAGAATTGCATCCACAGATCATAAAGATGGCACGAAAATCAGGGCAGCTCAACCTTTCAAATAGAGGAATGGTTGAAGGTAAGGATAGTGTGCGTTTTCATAGCGCTTATAGTTGAAATTTTGAAATATCTACTTGGAAAATTCAGAAATTCATCTTAATTCTTTTAATGAGATGTTGTCAGTGCATTTAAGTTTATAGAGTTCAAGTATTCTCTTGTTATTTCAGTTCCAGACAAAGTTTATCACATCCACGAAATCGATAATGAAGAAGCCAAGAAATTAACGATGAACATGAGCATGGATAATAGTGATGATGACAGGTGGTGGGAACAAACGGATCTAACTCGTTTGTACCTGGCATCTAATCAGCTGACAACTATTGCTCCTAAGATCAATAACCTAATGTCTCTTCAAATCTTAGATGTAAGTAAAAGACAGATGTACTTAGTGTGAGTTATATGAAGTCATATTGATAGAAGATAAGAGGACAAAAGAAAATTGATAAGAAAGATAAATCGTTTGTTGATCAGTATCTCCAATGTGCAGTAAATGTGCCTCGTTGTTGAACTTCTCAGTTCCAGAGGTCCTTTATCCCTCACACCGTTGGACTGTGGAACAGCCTACCAGAGGCTGTTGTACAATTGGAACCTGAAAAGTTCAAGCAAAGGTGCAACTCATTTCTATTCTAAAGCAATCCTCCTTGTATATTGTAATAATTTACTTACGTTTTTATTGATTTATTCTTTAATTTGTTCATTTATTTTTCTTTTTCAATAACTGACCTCCTCCTCGTGTATTTCCTAATACCTTCTGTTACTTTCCAACAAACACGATGTTCTTTGGGAGCTTCAATTTCAAGTCAATGGTCCTTGTGGCTTTGTTCCATATGAATAGGCTTATCTTCTAAATAGTAATGATATTAATTAAAGCAAAAATTATGTAAAGTAGAATGTGCATTCATAGATAATTTTATAATTTTTTTACATGTAGCCAAGATGGTAAGAGGATATTGCCTTGTACAGTATGGAAGTGGTACATGCAGTTATATACAATATTCCTTAGGAACAAGTCTGTATAGCACACACTATTTGAAGGCCTTGGGATGTTTATCTAAAATCTTTTGCAACAGCAAAGATCAAAAAGGCATAAGTTTTCATTTTGAATAGTTGAGAGTACATTATACAGTATACATAAAAACTGTATGTAAGATCCCTTTCAAACTCATTTTAGTAATAGAAGAGTCTAAATCTACTCAGAGTTGATAAAACATTTAAGTTTCCTATTAAATTTAAATTTATCTAATGAATATGCTTCCTTGTATTCAAATTTATTGATATACTATATTCCTTTAATAGCCATGGCAAAAATCCTTTATGAAGCAGTTTTTAACTAAAAACTGACATTCGAATGTAAAGTCCAGTTCTTCCATTCAAACATTAGCAACTGTGCTCAATTACAGGATTACATTCAAGTCTTGATATAGCGGCTGGTATATTAGAAGGAAAACCTGAGAGCCCTTTTATAATAAAATTAAAATCTTTACTCTTTATTATATCATAGTGGTAGGTAAATATAGCAAAGCGAAAGTGAAAAAAAGAAAAGGAAAAGCAGGAAAATGTCATGTTCATTCAAGAATGCTTTAAACCATACCCAGTGTACAAGTTTTAATTTTCTTATAGATTAAATATTAAAACAGGTTTGTGTAAACTTATATCAAATTTACTGATGCTCATTTCAGCTCTCAGACAACTGTCTCTCAAGCCTACCATCGACAATGGGTGACCTTACGTGCCTTCAACGTTTAAATCTCAGCCACAACAAGCTGGAGGAGGTTCCAGCAAGCCTGTTTATGCTCCCAGACTTAAGATCATTGCAACTTGATCATAATAAACTAAATGGTTTGCCAGATGATATGGGTAATTTGAATGTCCTAGAATATTTGGTAAGATTCTCCTTTAGTTCAAGTTTAGTGCTAATGTTTTTGGTACATAGTTTTTCATTTTTAATGGATGCATATGATGAAAGTGACAAAGTTGATATTTAGAACTTTTTTTGTTTATGAAAAGTATTTTGCTCCTTTCCTATGAAAATATGCATAATTTATTTGTCTTATGTGATATAGGATACTCCATATATGAAAGGCTTTGGTTTTTTATACATATGAAAAATGGAAATTACTGTGCTTTAAAAATTGTCATATTTTGTTGTTTGATAAAGATATTTACTTTTCATTCATCAGAGTGAGCTTTAAATGCAAGGTAAATCACTGTACTATTTTCATTTCAGGATGTATCTAACAATGATCTCACAGAGTTGCCATTAAGTATAGGATACTTGCAGAGACTTAGTAAGCTGAATGCATCAGAAAATAAGATAAAGGAGCTCCCAGTGGAAATTGGGGATTGCTTTGGTAAGGCTGTTGTTGATTTGTTGGTTGATATACTGAACAGTATATATTTGCTGTTCTGTACATTATAGTATGTCAGCATTAGTTGTTAGACATACGATACGTGCAATATAAAATAATGTGTTTTATTTCAAGCGTCACCTAAACCGTTTTCAGTGGAAAATTGTGATTAAGAGGGATATGTTCCTCCCTTTTTTCCCATGAATATTGTTTTGACATAAAAAAACCATATGCAGATGACCCACTTCCGTTTCTTTCAGGATAGCAGAATCTTCATTTTACAAAAAATGTGGCAGATCACACACTTTAAAAGAACTGCTGAACAAGACTCATTGAATAATTGGTTTGTTTACGATGCATAAGATTTGTTCTAAATATTTGTACACAATTTTTTGCAGGCCTTGCCCAGCTTGATCTAAACAATAATCAGTTGACAGCTCTACCCGAGTCTCTGGGTAACCTGCGGAAGTTAGAGCAGCTGTATGCCCGTCACAATGCCATCCAAGTAATCCCTGCATTAAACAACTGTGTGTCTCTCAAGGAACTTCATTTAGGAAATAACTTCATTAAGGTGAGAGTTAAAAACTTTTTTTTACTGTTTTCCTTCTTCATTTTTATACATTCTCACATGATGTAAACCATCACTGTGATTGTTGAGATGTACAGTTAGCTGTTTTCCATATAATAAAAGAAATATTCAGTTTGTGTTGCTTGTGATATTATCAGTACAGTATGGTGTTGCAATTTTTGGTATATTTTTCTTCACACAGTAACCATCTTGTTTTGCAACTTTTCACATTTATGACAGTTGTAAAAATACTGTCCAGCTGTGTTGTGCATACACAACAAGCTTTAGGTAATAATGAGCATCAGTGTCGGAAGAAAGAATAATGCTGGTGTAGTTATGCAATACTTAATCTGAAAGAGCAGACAACAACACTCACTGAGACTTTTTCTCTTTCCCACCTTGTCTCTCATACAGAAGTCATCACTGGGAGGTTTTGTTTCTGATTGTATTTTTGTAAATTATAATGTCCCATTTTATTCATAGCTTACACAACATTGAATTAATTGAGCTTCCATCAATTAATGCACCTAGTTTCACTGAACCTTCAGATGTGCAGTATTAAGCATAAGAGTCAGTCAGAATAAGATTTAGTTAGTTTCTAAATTTTCTAATCATATTATTTGCATTCTGCCTTTAAATGTATTGTTTGTATTTATGAATAATTCCTTTTTTTTTCTTTTATATACAGTACTAGCATTTGTGTTAAGAATTATTTATTGTAGTATGATGTACTAAATGTACCAAGTTTTTTTTTCCGTACATTTAGTCTGTGAAACGAGTATGTTTTATAGGTAGATGCATCGTTCAAGCTAACAGTTATGGTACTTCTAGTAAGTTAGCAGTTGTATAAAGAGCATGTTTGAACATGAAGGAAAGCACATGTAAAACTTATTTCTATTCTGTGTAGTAATTCATATCTTTCCCATATGCTATGCTCCAGTAAATGAACCTGAAAGAAGCAAGGTATATCTATCTCTTCAGTTAAGTATACCTTAGTTTTACCAGACCACTGAGCTGATTGACAGCTGTCCTAGGGCTGGCCCGAAGGATTAGGTCTTGTGAAGTGCATTGTCATCATTGGGTGCTGGGTGGATTTAAACAATCATGCTTTTTGATAGCGTAGCTGCTGTTCGTTCTCAAAAAGAGCCCTGGGAGACCATGAGAGTGTAACTCCCCTCGGGACTCACAGCGGCTTCCAAAAATAAGTTTTTCCTGTGTCAAAACTTGCTTTTTATTTTTTAGATAAAATAGTAGTAAAAGAAATTAGATGTTGGTAAAATATAAAGCTCTCTTGTAATTTCTACAGGAAATAGAACCAGATCAGTTGAACTACTTGACTAGTATCAGTGTCCTTGACCTCAGGGATAACCAGCTTGATAATCTCCCAGATCAGATAACACTTCTTCAGGGTTTGGAACGTCTTGACGTCACAAATAATAACCTGTCCACGTGAGTATATTCATGCTCTCCTGTTTCATTCTAACTTGGTCCCCTCTAGACAACTTTTGAAGTCTATAAAAGTTTTGAAATTTTCCAGTTGATGTTTTTGTAATTTTTTATACACATGAGCTTTATAAATACATTTATTATAACATTTTTTCCTTTGCTCTATTTAAGGCAAAATAGATCTAGAATGTGTTTGCCTATAAATACAAACCACATTTTAGTTATTTGTTAGAATATGTTTGGACATGAATGCAAACCATAGTTATTTTTGGCCATTAAGCTTCAATTTAAAGAGGCTGCCTGATAGTAATTAATAAGATAAACAGACAGTGGTTGATCATGTATAAGGTACATCCATAGTGAAAATCGCTCACAAAATAGTAATTCAGAATCTTTTATTTTGTATTGTACTGTTGTATAACATTACATGTCCATGGACTTGGCCTTGCAATCATTAGTTACAGTATATACATACAATATTCACTTATTATTAGTATAACTACCAAAGCTAGAGGAGGATCTGTTCACTACAGTATTACATTTATCAATACTGTATCTGTAATACAAACCTTGTGCTTTACCTTTGGTATTATAGTCAAAGGTTGAAGTAACTTATTTTAAAAAGATTAAATATTTATATGCTTACTTTCGTATTTTATATTGTAATATTTTCATCTTCAAGCATGTTAACCCTTTTTTAATTTTAGTTGTGTACTGAATTACAACTGGTATCCGACACTAAATCTGTTTGTAAATTAATTATTATATCTCTGACTTCAGCTTTTAATTACACTACTGTTTGTATGGATTACAGACTGATTACTTTTACTTTTGTTCTGTATGGCAGACTATGTGAGAGAGTGGTGCTTATCATGATGAGTGAAACAGTGATTATGAAGTAGGGTATCTGGAAAGTATGCATGATAACTGTGCTTCACCTGACCTTGTTTCTTATTGTCTCTGGTACAGTCATAATTTTGTTCACTCTTATCATTCATCAAAGTCAAGATTTGGTTATTTGATTGTATTTTTTTCTTTTGTTATTCAGTTGATGTCTTTATCAAATGTTACCTTTGCGTATGGATGTATTTGTAGTGTTTTTGGAAAATGGGAGGTTATTTTGTTTTTGCTTGAAGTGGGCAGATGTGACTTGGCCTTTAATTGTCCTATGGCCTATAGTACTGTACTATAATTGTGCTGATTGCAAGTTTCTTTCTTTGTTATTTTTTTACTCCTGTACTTAGGTTTGTTCATGAATATATATGCTTGCCAGTCTGTTACGTTTTTGAACTCTATTTGTTTATTTATTTTACATCTGCTTATTAATGCAGGTGAGGTAGGCAGCACCAACAATTTTCTTAGGTGCAGAGTCAAGGATTGCTCACAGGGGTAAGGTTACATTCTCTTGGTGTGTAAACTAAACATAAATCATGTTTTCTGGCGATTGATTCGTAGGAATTGATTTGGCCTTTTTTGTGTTAATTTTGCCTGCTGCTTCTGTTCTTTGGAGGCAGGCAGTCAGGCAAGCAGGCAAACCAGACTGAGTTGGACTGGTGAGATCCCAACATCATCAGGTTGGGGTTCTGTGGTTTTTCAGGGCAGGTTCAAAGTGGACCTGGTCATGAAGCAGACTGAATAAGGACCGTCAGCACAGACCAGTGCACAGGTTTTCACATAATAGGCCCAACTATTCACCTTGACAAATGGAAAGCAGTTAGGCCTGGAATCTTATATGAAAAACTGTTCAGGATATGATAAATATAAGTAAGACCTATCTTTTTATTTTAATTGGTCAGGATTAGTGATCTAATTCAAGCAGGTGTTTGCATGGGAGACAAACTGGAGATGGAATGTAGGTCCTTGTCATCCTAATTAGAGGTTTTTTCTCAAGGATTCCAGAAAGATATAAGCAAGTTTTGGATCCCAGAAGGGAAGGGATGTTAAGAACAGCGGTCAAAATTGTAACTTGTCTCCATTGAAGCAGCACTGGAGAAATGGGTATAATGAAAAGTGCCTACAGTTAGTAAGCAGTTCCTTTTCATTCCTTTGGGACACCATAATACGACAACTCTTTAAGTGATACATTAGCTTTTCCAACTCATGGACTGAAGTCCTTGCTTTTGACCTCATAATTATTCAAGTAGGTCATTAGAGGGAACCTTTTTACCTTCCCACATCAGTGGTGGGACTTGAGACATGCTAATAGACTGGCCCTAGCTACACTCAGATCAAGAGCTAGGATCATCTCATGTACAGAGGAACTGACTTGAGATATTTTCAGGGAGTATATTTCTTCTAACTAACATTTCACTTGTTATAACCAGCAGATTGCTGCTAAATCTCCCTATTTAACTTGGCATAGAAGACAAGGAAATGTAGTTTGTTGATATCAGAAATAAAAATATTTTAAAAAGTTTTCCCCATATATGCAGTAGCATAGTCATTTGTCTGAGAATGTTTTCCCTTATTTTTTCTCAGGTTTGCATCAAAGTGAAAAACACTTTTGTGCACAACTTTACATTTTTGAACATATATTTTTACAGTTACCATTGTTTTATGTTATAGTTTCTCATAATGCTGAATAATTTACTGCTAAACATGTAGGTGTGATGTAATTTGTGTTTGAATAAATTCTGATACTTAGATTCCATAACAAAAATGTTAACAAACCAAGTAGTATTTTACCAAGTACTCATTTGAGAATTAAATATCCAATAATGGTCTTTGAACGTGTCTTTTTGCATGAGAAGAATACTCCCAGTTTTTAACTTTTTTACACCCCTTAACAGTTAAAGATTTTGATATCTCAAGTCTTTCTTTTATCTTTTCCATGTAATTTTGATTAAAATCCCTCATGAAACCTTTTGAAATAAAAAAATTACCTCAATAATTGACTCATTGATTTGAGATGTTTTGGTAACTGGTCAAGGAACTTAAGAAAGCAATAGTGTCTTTATCATTCACAAATTGAAGTATGGTAAGTTAATGATTATTTGCTCTTACAGATTACCTTATCATCTCGGTCTGCTACCTCACTTGAAATCTGTGCCATTAGAGGGAAATCCTCTAAGACTTATAAGACGAGATATCGTTCAACGAGGAACAGTTCAGTTACTGAAGTATTTAAGATCAAGAGTCTCAGCTCCAGTGAATACATTTCCTGGTGTGTTAAAAGTATATAAACACATTTGATGAGCATGCCCTTCTGTATGCAGAGTTGAGTTAGTGGTTTTGAATGCTTATAAAGACCTTTGATAATCATGCCTTTTCCATATGCAAATGTGATTTTAATAAGTTTTGAAAGTATTGGCAACTTTTACAGTGAATTTTTTCAACTAGTGCCATTTTTGTCATGACCTGCTGTTGATTGTTTGAACAGAAATATTTACTTGTACTGAAGTATCTTTGCAGACTTTTCTAAAATATATGTTTCTTTCATTGCTTTAGGTTTTGAGAATTCCCCTGCTGACACCAATCTCTTGATGGAAGAGAAGGCAATCCCAGATAAGTACCAAATGCGAACATCACAGACGATGAGCTATCACGAAAAGGCATCAGAAATACCAGACAAGCTAATTGACAATGCTTCTGAAGCAGGAGTGCGAACAATTGACTTGAGTAAAAATGTTCTGACTCAGGTTCCAGAAAAGTAAGCTTACTTGTAGAAATTGACTGTAATTACCCATCATTTTGGATTTCATGAACTAGTTGATAGTAAACATGGAGAAGGAGCCTTCTCACTTTAGGGACTTGATAAGTTCCTGCTGCAATAATATGTGTGGTTTATAAAATCCTGCCAGGCACATACAGTACTAATGTCCTTGGTTGAGACCATGATAAACTTGTCATTCTTCACACTTTTAGTCACTTCCATTGTTTCATCCTTCTACAATCTCAGCTTCATCATAATGGACAACATTAAAACTTGGAGGGGCATCTGCCAATGAAACAACTTTAATTTTTTTGTATATCAATACTTGATTTTATTAGATTATTATAGATTTCTTTTTCTAAGTTGGAAAAAATAACCATCAGAACATTCATTCATTTTCCAGAGCGTTCTTAGAGATCAACAAATAAGATTTCATGATTTTTAATTTGCTGTTGACGATGAATTTTTGTCAGGAACACAGTATAGGGCTAACAAAAATATAAAACGTTTGTACAAGTGAGTGATAAGTTTCTACATGTTTTTCTCAAGTAGCCTAAGATATTGAAAGAGAGAGATGATTATTTTTTACTTCTATGGCTGTTTTATTATTACCTGTATGTGGTTATTTGCTGCAGTGTGCCTTTTGCAGCATACTTCAGACTGTTGAACATTTTTCATCAGATCCCAGCTGCAATAATTTCTACCATTTATTTACAGTTTGTTCCTTTTGTCCCTTTCCATGTAGCTGTCCATCTTTCATTTTTGCATTGCTCTAGTTTTCACTCGTCACAGAAGAACGGGTTTTGTGAGCATAATATTACGGCTTTGAGCTTTTGCTACTTTCTGTGGATTTTCTCTTGATGATGGGATGTTATTTTGGTGTCATTTTGAAGCCAAGTAATTGTAATTTATTTTGGTATCTTTTTAAATGTGAAAAAATCAAGCAAAATATTCCATTTTTACTTACAGGCTAGAAATGTTGTCTGGACATGTGTCAGAAATCATGCTTCCCAACAACAGATTGACATTGATTCCTTCTTGGTTTGGGAAGTTTCAAAGACTCCAGTTTCTTGATGTCCAAGGAAATCAGCTCTCTGATCTTCCAACAGATCTGGCTGAGTTATTGCATTTGCGGGAAATCAATATAAGTGCTAACAGGTAAATCACTGTTCGGTGTTTTTGCTTGAATAAAATAAGTGCCAGTAAATTTAAAGTGCTTTACATTTATGATTTATGTCGAGTATTGGACAATTTAGCTTGCATCTTTCATCTGTGAATTCAACAGGCATTTGTCAGTTTAGTTAGCACCCTGAAATTAGTGGAGAAATGGTGCCTTGGGATTGCTAAGTCAATTACTTCAAGTTCATTTTGGCAAGATGGGAACACTCAGAATAAAGTGTGACATTTACCCCAGTGCACTGTACACAGTACTGTATGCACAGAGTTTGATGAGGAATATGTACTTATCAAGTATTTTAATTGCAATTCTTTGTTATTGTATCATTGTACCTAAGTTTTTTAATCATTCTGCATCTCATGCAAGTCCTTTGATAATGTTCTGTTTATGGTACAACTAATTGTCATTGTGTTTTGTTTTGAATAAAAATTATGAATACAGTATTTGGTTTTAGAAAAATATTACAGTACATATATTTTGAGTGTCCCTCATTTCTAATATTTTTCAGGTTTGAACAGATTCCAGCTTGTGTATATGAAATGAAGCAGCTTGAAATATTAATGGCTGCAGATAACAAAATTACCACTATGTATGTTGATGGCCTTTCAAAGTTGGAACGAATAGCTGTTTTAGATCTTCACAACAATAGTATAGACTTCATTCCTCCATTACTTGGAAACATGACTCAACTCAAGTAAGTTGTGGTTCAATGAAACTACTGTAGGTATGTAATGATAATGATAACATCGAGTGATACCCAGTTTTTGTGTTATTAGTAGACTTTTTTTTTTTTGCTATGAGTTAATCGTGAACCCTTAGTTTTCAAACTTAGGTGGTAGCTAGGGAACATGTACTGTTGTTAGCAGATTTTCATCAGCTAGATAGCAGGGTGGTTGTTAATTTTCTTTGGTTTATAAAACAAGCCTGTTGCTTATGTAGATGCTTCTCATTTTTGCATCAAGCCCATTGCTGTCATTGCTGAATCGAGTTTTAGCTAAATTTAGTATATAATTAGTACAAATTTTTGGGGATGAAATGGAACAGTAATATAATGCAGAGTGACTGTTGGCAGGTACATGACACTGGATTCTCCACCTGTCGTTTCATAGACAGTATTTCTTTAACACATATGATTTATGTAAGCTGTTGCTTTTTGTAAGTTATTTTCTTGTAGGGAAATGGACTGATTATAAATGTATTTATGCAACCCTAATGTATTTGTCACATTTGATATTTCAGTGTGTATGGATGTTAAATGGTGAGCATTCTATTTCAGAAATCTCCAGTTAGATGGGAATCCATTCCGTGTTCCCAGGAGGGCCATCTTGGACAAAGGAACTAGGGAAATCCTCGACTACTTGCGATCTCGAATCACGAATGAGTGAAAATCTGTAATATTTGGGATTTCATTCATTGTATTTTTCTGTACTTAACAAGGAAGTTAGAGGTGCATTTGTTAAACACAATTCTTAATGTAGATGTGCTCTTCTTATGCCACTAATACAGTTTTTAGAAGTGGATTTTTCAGATCTTTAGAATTAACAGTTCCAGTGTGAATAAGCAGTTGTTGCCAGAATGGACTGTGATTTTACAGTATAAATGTACTTATGCTTATTCTCATATTTTATCAATTCTCGTATTCTCATTTAAATTTGTGTAATTACTTATATACAGTAATAATATAGCATGGCCTGAGTGAATAAAGCCACTCACTAAATATTTAGTATAGTAAGTAAAAGGGAAGATACTGTGATATTGTACTGTGAGGATTTCCTACTTAACCCCAAGACTTAGCATTCCTTTAGATTTAGACAATAGATAGTGGAGAGTTGCATCTAACAGTAAGTATTTTAACGAAGTAAGTTATGATTTCTTGGAAAAATCTAGTAAGTGTATTCTAATAAACAGTAGGCAACTAAAGTAAATGTATTCCTATGAATGTCAGAAAAGTTTAGTGAATGTATTTCAGAAGGTAGCATAGATACAGAGTAGAATACTCAGTAAGCATTTTAAAGTAGTGAATTAGTAAAACCAGCATACTCACATTGAGAAGAATGTTCATGACAATAGTTTTGTGGTATGTTGTGCTGCACAGTATTTAGTATTTTAATCCTAGTCATACTAATGCAGTATCATAGTAGATTTGTACTGAATTGTCATTAAGTTTACCCTTGGTGTTCCATATATCATTTAGAGCAGTTAGATTAGTTTTGATATTGAGATAATTTGGAATGATTTCCAATGGAATTCCATCTCAGGTCCTAAACAAAAAAAAGTCCAAGGAGATGCTGTGTTCATTAGAATTTTCCCCTTCATATCATTGGCTCTTGCTGTGAAACGAGGGTAGTAGAATGCTCATTGAAAAACATTAGCTTTCTTATATAGTAGCTAATGACAGAGTCAGTGATGCATATCAGATTGGCTGTGTTACATGTTAACGAGAAACTAGGCTCTCAGGATTCTTGGCAAGTGAAATTGAATCTGTTACTTGTTAGAGGTTTATTATTCTTTAATTTAGGTTTAGGTTCAGTGTAAATTTTCAGAATTGGAGAAATCTTTAGTGTTTCATTGCAGTCTGTGTCATTGAATATTTGTTACTAGTAAAGATATGACTAGAATAGGGTTGAAATATTGTCAGTAAACAGATTTGTGTACATATTTCATTCACCTTTAAAGGAAATAGATTAATTGTATTCAAACTTTACTGACAACAAATCTGTTCATTGGATTGAAATTATTCTCATTGTTTCACATAAATTATTTCAGTTCTTGAAATAGATTAAGTTATGTTATTGAAGCAGCCAGTTACTATCTTGAGAATTTTGTGCAACATTGTTTAAAATTGGAGTCTTCAGATATGGAACATTGCAAACATGTAACAATGGTGTAATTGTTGTTCTGTTCGTGTGAAAAGTTAGGTTTGAATATCCAAGTTTGGCCAGTGAAGAAATTCAGTTATGTACTAAGTTTGCTCTAAACACAAATAATGCCTTAAGCTTATATATCTAGAGTATACTCTGAGACTCATATTTTTTGAAAAAATCTGAGAGAAACACCTCAGGCCTCCTTTAACCTACTGGAAGCTTAAATACTTTAACCATCCATTAAGTGCTAATATCCTCCTCCTCTTATTTGAACTAACTGGTCTTTCTGTTTTGTGATCTCAGTTTATCAATGAACATGTTTTCCCCTTTTGAAAATAGTCTATAGATTGCTATTTAGCAGTAGTTTTTATTGTTAGGGTATGAGCATGTTTTTTATGAGTATCAGAAATTATCCTGTAGATATGCTCATATAAAATTCAAATTCTCTTACTTTAACTGCATTGAAGCCTTGTTGCTTGGTAAGGTGAGCAAACAAATGTCAAATAATTGTAATAATGAGGAAAGCAGTAGTAAGATGATAGGTGAGACCTTGCTCACTAGGGTGAGGTCCACCTTTTCTGTCAAAGGCTCTTACTTCATGGCTTTGTTTCATCAGTAGCTGAAGTGTGTGTCAGTGCTCTTCTAGCGTTCCATTCTTTTATAATCTTCACTTTCCTCATTGTGGTTGCTTCAGGGTTATTGTAGGGTTCTCAGTTTCTCTGTAAATATTGGACAGTTATTTTCATCAGATATTTGTTGATTGAGATTTTATGTTCAGCTGGTAAGCTTATATGTAATCTTTTGAACTTGTGACATAGTTGATCAACTCTCATACTTTACTTCACTCCAGTTTTCTCTACTTATTGAAGAACAGATCCTTTTGTGAAAACGTTTGGAAGTGCCCAAATGTGAGTCATTGGTCTTTGGTCTTGGTAAATACATTTACAATAATAGTGTCACCACTAACTCAATGACATATAATTAGCCTACACTTGTGATCATCATGGGCCCTAGGCATTTTATTTCTGGCTAAAAAGAAAATCATCTATAGGTAAGAAAGCTTCCATTTTCGTAGATATTTTGGCTTATTGTTTCCACAGAATTATTACTCTGTTATCATGCAAGCATTTGTTCCTTTTAACCTCATCATTTTCATACAGCAAGCTTACTATTTATAATGCCTAATCATTTTCATACAGCAAACCTGCTATTTATAATGCCTATTGTTTATGCTATGATTGTTTCCAGACGAGTACTCTGATTAAAAAAAGATAAAAAAAAAAGCCATGGAGGGGTGCTTCATGTGTTCATAGATCCAGCAGCTTCTGACTGTCAACCCACTTCATTTATTTGTTTGTGTGCTTTACTGTTACATGATATTGTTTCTCAGACTTCCAGCTATGGTAATATTTGTGGTTTAATTATTGACTTTTCTCTATTATTTTTTTTCCACTCTTGATGTGAGGGTTTTTTCTGCGATAATTTTTCCAAGCCACTCTTTGTTGCTGTCCAAGATGCTTCAAGTTTGCCTGCTATTGCTTTAGTCTAAGCAGGAGATTTTGCAACTGTGGTACAGTACTTATTTACTGAGATGCCAAGAAAGGGTGATTCATCACCAGCATCAAGCCTGAGGCATGCTGGGAACTGCTCTAGAGTCCCCCATAGCTGCATCTTCTACAGATGAGCCAATTCCACACGTTTTTATAGTAGAATTTTGCTTGGAACCATGCCAAGACTCTGTGTTGGAGTCTTTAAGTAACCAGACAGCTAATGAACCAAAGAGGCTTGCAGAAACCTTATAGATTAATTCAGTAAGACAAGACCCTTTCTTTCCTGGATTTTATCTTTGGAGAAAACTTGAACCCAGCATGTCACTTCAGTCTTCAAAAAATCTACAAATGTTGACCATTGCCTTAAGGCAAAATTTGACCCAGCGTGTCACTTAGGTCTTCAAAAAATTTACAAATGTTGACCACTGCCTTAAGGCAAGGGGAGACAGTCTAGATTTACAGGTCTGTCATTGGCACCTGCATCAGGAAGACCTTCTCCCACTTCAGGGGAAAAGTCAGATGTTGATCAACAGCAGATATCCCAGTGACGTCACTGAGGGTTTCATGAGGAAAATGGGGGAATGCACAAACAGGCCCAAAACACTACAGTGAACAGCAAAGCTATAATTAGCACAAAGTTATCTATGGTATAGCCTTTAGACAGGAAACAGATGCCCTTCGTAAAATCAGCACCTGTGAAGTAATATCGAAGGTATCCTTTAAGAGAGTAATGCTGAGTCTTCAGCCACCTTAACTTACAGCTGCCCTTGGTGTTGAAGAACACCACCACCCCCAGGTACCCAAATTCTTAAGGCCAGCGTGGTATGGAAGTTTAACGTTCAGAGAGGCATCTAAGCCCTCAGTATAAGCTACATTTGCCACACAGCAACAAGCCTTATGAGGTGAATAAAAGTCCAACGCAATATCAAGACTGCATCAGCACCTTGTGGATGTACGTGACAAAAAGCCTACTTTGAATGACTCAGAAGTACTGACTCGTCAACTAGAGGGTAACTGTGGCAGCTGGTGATTGCTGAAGATGATTAGCTGCCGACCTTCAGAACTATCACTGCAGTCAGAGGGGCTAGTGTATCTCCAGTGATGTATTTTTTGTTAATTTCCACTTTTTGTAATTTGTAAAGTTTATATTTTAATGTTCACTTTTTAGATTCTTTTTAGTCTCGAATTTTATATACTGTACTCACCTTTATCTTGGAGTGTAATTACAATTTATACTTTTTTGCAGTTTTGAAGGATGATGACAATATTGCTAATTTATATTTTGTAAACCAATGATTTTTACAGATATTTTTGAAGCTTTAAACTTGTCATATTACCATATTAATTTCATAAGAATAATGCACTTATTATTTGAAATTTGTATGTTAGGGCTGAAAGCACTAAAAAATGAAATGGTCACAGAATTTGTTTTGGGGACAAAAATTAAGGTATACAGTATAGTTTTCTAATTTCTAGTATTAACATCATAGTAGGAGTAAAGAATTTTATTCCTAAAACAAAATGATAGTACCAAAGGACATGGATGAAAATTACAACATAAGGAAGAAAAAACATTATCTCTTTCCCCAATCATGTTTCAAGTTAGTAGATAGAATAAAAAATCAAGGCTTTCAGCAGATGAGACCTGGGTCTCCCATTAATTATGTTAATTAATGTCTCATATAAACAAGGTTTTTGACATTTGATTTGTCCACCTTAACCAAGCATTAAGGCTTTTAATAGAAGTAAGAGTTATGTGTCTGTGAAATTTAAAAGTATATCTTGTCCAACTACATTTATTTTTGTATTTTTTTTTTTTTAGATAAGGTTAACACTAATTAGTCTTGCACATGGTGTTTTAGATATCAGAGTGTTTTACCTGCATACTTGCATGAAAATACTTCCTGGGCATGTGCTTAGTAACACAGTTAACTGTATTAGTGTACATTAAAGCTTTTTTCACATTATATATTTTATGATGAAGTTTTAGGGTTTCGGTATAAGTTTTATAAGTCTTGTAGGATCATGTAAAACAAAAGTGTAAAATTCAAGGTGTGCAAATTCAATTATTTTTTATAGAATCCATTACAGCTGTTCTGTTTCACCTTTGTACTTTGAGTGAAAATGATGCATGCCGGCAATTTCGATTAGGTATGTATGTTTTAACTTGTTTGTAAAAGTGGGAATAAACTCTGTGAAGGTAATTGCATTACTGTGTCATTTATGTTTTCATCCTGTGTGTGACTGAAATAATAAACCTTTTTACAATAATGGAAATTGTTTAAAGCAAAACACCCAAGATAAGGAGAAGGAAAGATAAGAAAAACATTTTGTGAAGTTAAATCAGGTTTCATCAGTTATACTTTGAATTATTAAGATAAACACCGAGGGGCATAAGCACATATGATATGTGAAGTGTTTCTTACTTATAGCAAATACTGTAATACCAACCAACTAGATTTTAGGGGAGCTAAAATGGTGAAATTAGCAGCCAGCATTGATATTAGGGTGACGATTCAAAAATCTGTTTTGAAAGGGGATGGATCTTTTGAAAAAAAAATAAGCTTGGAATCATTGCAAAGTTGTAATTAAAAATTAAAATTAATGTTCTAATTTCGTTCCAAAGAAATTAGAAAATTAATTTTTGAGAGAGGCAGAATGAAAGCTTTCAAATTCCCTGTTCTAATCAACCCAATTGCCTGTAGGTTTGCACAGTACCTGATATTCATTCATGTTAGTTTTAATACTCAAAATTTCATTCTGAGAATATAATCATAGATTTATACTGTACCGCACTGTTTGTTGGATAAAGTTTGACCTTATATGTTAATTTATTTTATATTCTCTGTTCCATTAGTTATATTTTATCATATGAAAAACAGAAAAATGTCTATATTTTAACAAAAATCTAGATTCTTTGAGATTTAATTGTATGCAAAATGTTTTTACCAGTATGTTATTCTCAGAAGACTTTTACTTTTTAGAAAGTTTATGCAAATATAACTCACATTTTTTTGGAAAGCTCTTTTTATATGTTGGACTCATTTTGTCATTTTGAATATTCGGCAGGTAGACGCCTTCATGTCAAACGTATAAGAGGGATTTCATCAAAATGGCCCCATTCAGCAATGACAGTAAGAATGGTACCTTAATTGCTTGTGTTTGGCCTCCACTACAGATGTTCCTTTGATAAAAGGGGATGAACTTTGGTAAAACTATGGGCCATTCAAAAGAATTTCAAAACATGGAAGATGTATCCCAGATGCACTGGTCTAACATTGCTTTTAGTGTTAACTATATAGCCTTTGCAGGTAATTCATTAATGCTGAATAAGTACAAAGACTTTAATAGAAGGGAGCTTGCATCAGAAGGTTGGAAATCAAATCAAGAGTGAGACATCTACACTGGGGACTGTTAAGTTTCATCTTTGTCCAAAATAAAGGTATTAGTTAAACTAGGTTGTTTAGGAGTAAAAGAAAGGGAAGTGGGATGTATGAAAATATCACAAGGTATTTTGTCCATTATCTCCATTACAGGTATGTGACATTGAAGCATTTCTTTTTACAACAAACTGGAATTATCATGGCATCTATCCAGTGTACCCCCGTTCACATAAAGAGCAACTTTTGTACTACTGATAATAGGAAATGCACTATGTTGATCATTTAGTTGTAGCGAATAGTTTTTCTTTGTGTAGAGTTGCTGGATATTTAGTACATGCACTTTAAAATAAAACTAAATTATCTTAAAAAGTTGAACCAGTCACTCCCAGTTTAAAAAGCAAGTTTTAAATCTTATTAATACAGTGTTGTTCTTTCTTTTCTTGAAATGGCTGAGGTTGGGCAGTCATGTTGTCTACTGGATTCAATAGGAATGGACAAAAATGTACCAGAAGGAAAAGAAATGTTGGG
>NC_089748.1:45648597-45683597 GCF_040412425.1 Macrobrachium rosenbergii
AATGTGTGTGTGTGTATAGTTTATCACTAATTTTACTGTTTATATGATGCATATGTAAGCAATAACTGGCAAGGCTACAGTGAATACAGCAGACCCAAGTTCAAGTATGTTATACAAAACATTGATTATATGACGAAGAGAAAATCTAGGAAACTAATACGTACTGTACTTTCCAGCTTATTTCACAACAAGAGGTAAATCAAACTGCCAAACCTTGAAAATAGACTTCAGAAAATTACTATAGTCATTTCAGTTTGTCTGTCCACTCACAGAGGAAGATGTGGCACGTGCGAAAGGGTATCATGTGACTTGCTGACAACTTATTCGATATCTTGGCTTATTGTGATGAATATCATACTATTTCTCCATTAACCTATTTGAATGTTTCTATATATGTAGACAAAGAAACTCTCCCTTTTTTTTATGTAGATCATAAACACGTCGATGTGTTTCCCCGTCAGCGCTGAACGACCTCATCATAGGTCCCAGTGCTTGGCCTTCGGCCTAAACTCTGTATTCCATTCCGTTTCAAGTAAACAAACTAACAAACTCCAATCTTGCAGAGGCTAACTTCTGTCTGTCTGCAGATCTTTCGAAAGAAGAAAATGAAAATGGGGAGGAATTAAAAAAAAACAGTATTACAGTAAACTCGAAGAAAGATAAACAAAGGAGTAATGGAACAGCTAAGGGAGCCGTTTCAAAGGGATACTTTGTCTATTACTACTACTACTACTACTACTATCGGCGACGCTCGACTTCATGCCAAGTTTGGAGGGACATTTGATCCTATGAATAGACTGAAAGCCATCGTAGTTCAGAAATGTCTCAAGTGCGACCCGGTGACGGCAAAGATTATCTTCTCTTTGCGAAAATGTGCAATGCTAAAAATGTGCTCCAGTTACTGAAGGCTGTGTATTTCGAGGACGTAAGTAGGTTCCTGATCAATACGGTGGTCATTAGGCTTAGGGTTATTTAGGCCCGCTCTGTCAATCCTGGGGTAGTCTGGTTTTGGGTTTTCAGTAAATATTTGTATTTACAATTTTTAAATTAGTAAGTTAGGCTAGGTTGTGGGTTTTCGAACCTTTGGTGTTGTTACGCCATTACGAATTCGGTGTTGATCTTAATCGGAAATGCATTGTTAACGCATTACAATAGCCCCCCCCCCCCACCCAGTTAGTCCATAGGCCTGGGCCTATCTTACGATAATTTCCCCCAAAAAGTGAAAAACGTCGTAAATTAAGCTAGCCTAAGTACCAGGTTCTATCTGAAGAGGGGACAGGGTATGGCCTTGGAGAACACCACCTAACCTGGCACACACTGTATGGTTTCTGAATGGGCCCTAGTGGTAATTTAACCTCATAACTATATACAGGTATTTCAGAAGGACGTGGGTAGACCTATCAATAAAACCTAAGTCTACTACTGCAGCCCGGTTCCTGCCAGTTGCCAATTGTAATATTTACCGCCTCTTTGTATTTTTGCTTATGAGTATGATGTTTGCCGTCTATTGTTTATATTTTTTTGCTCATCCTCGAGGGCCTATCAATGCAATGTAAGCTAACAATTGATATTTACAGCATTTGCACATGTTTTGCAAATTTTCCTGCAGAGATGTGCATAGCCTATGGGTAAGTTGGTGATTTCAACTCATCCTTACGCTATTTATTTGTGGCACTGTGCTCAGTGATGCCCATCTCACCAATTGCAGTTGCTTTCCATACCCAGTTATATGGTACAACTTGTGACATCACTGCAGGTGGTGATTGCACAATGTTGCATAATTTGTTCTAGAACATTATTTTTTGTGTCTTAATATTTTTGTTCTGGTGTGTTATCAGCCATATTGTGCATGTGTGATGGTGACATCATGACGCATCATTGTAATTCAATTTTTATATGCATTTGGTTTTAGGTTAGTTCATTACTGTAAGAAATGCCTGGTTAACCAAGTTGTGTCCCCCATATCTAACATGGAGGGGGAACCCAAATGCAGATCTATTTCTGGGTTGACTGCAGACTAGAGGGCATAAACTATTGCAACCTGACGAAAACACGGGGGGGGCGGGGACAGGAGAAACAGGGAAACTACCGTAACAAGATTGTTCCAGCAAAGAAACGACCGAACCTGACACAGAAATGTCCAAAAATATTGAAAATCTTTATTCAAGGGTCAGGGAAGGCAAAACCCCACCCCAGCCAAGTTAGGGCACAATGTCCTAGGTTAGGTTAGGTTAGGATAAATTAGGTTTCTTGAGCAATTTTTTGCAAGAAACATACCTACACCCACAGGTCTTCAGTTGCTTCTTATTCCTTCTGGGCCAGATTAAGTAATGTAGGACCCAAGTGAGGTTAGGTTACTGTGGCCACAGGATCAAGTATTCATGTATCCTTTGGTGCTGTAAACAGCACTGTTTGTCCATAAGGTATACAGTATATTAACAGACTGGAATGTTATCTTTCACTTTTGAATTTCTATTAGTTATATACGGAATTTGAGCATATTGCTCCTTTAAATGGTAGCTCGTCAACTTAATTGATTGGTGAATTCCTTCTCAGTTGTTGAATTATCTTATTAAATACAGCCTGGTTCAGTGTCAGTATGTGCTTATTTGGAGAAAAAGGATTATCGTCAGGACTGTGGATCTGATTTGACATGGAACACTGCTTCCAATTAAGAGTTTATGCTTCGTCTGGAACTGAGTGCTCTGTTGTTATTACAGAAACCCCGTTCCCCTTGTTGATCAAATTGTGAAATGTTCTTCCTAATTATGTAGTTGAATTGTTGGAACTATGAATTCAAACTAGGTGAAAATGGCTTTTTTTTTAGCTGAGCAAGCAGACAGTATTCTTGACTTCATAATTTTTTTTATCTTTTTTATTTTTCTGTTATTCATCTCACTGGCTTTTCACTGGCTTTTCTTTGTTATTCTTTTTTATAACATATTCTTTATTTTTTTTCATACTGGGTTGCTTTCCCTATTATGGCCCTTTGGCTTGTAGCATTCTGCATTTCCAATAATGGTTGCAACTTGATTTGCAATAATATTAATAGTATAATCAGACATAAGATATTAAATGTAAATCAGGCTACTGGTATCAAATACTAACTTTCTTATGTACAACTGAATGAAATTTGCTAGCCAGAGACCTCATGAGACATTGCCCTTCAAGTACAATAAAAATAGTATATAGCTATTCAGCATCAGTAGGTATGTGAACTTGCACAAATCTTTAACAGCATTTGTTTAAGTAACACAAACAGTTGAAATTTATTCAGTGTGCCCCCGGCCCATCATTTCTGATCGGTACAGATATTGAGTCAAGAAAGGAGAGCTTTATGGAGAGATGGGCAATCTGGTGGGAGAAGTCTTACCCTTCATGTCTAATAACTTTTAAATCAGCACTTTGTTTTTCTGCCCAAGGAGGTCCTGATGGGGCTTTATTAGATGTTAGCAGCTTGTCTACTAAACAGTACATGAAAGAGTAGGCATTTTTAGATATCGTTTCCATACAGATTTATTTTCCACTTTCTACAGGTTGCTACATTATTTGGAAGTTCCAATGGGCTGAAGGTAACAGTAGAAGTGGCAAAGAGTATCCAAGCAAATGCATTCATTCAGCATGATATATTTCAAGTAAGTAGACTTTGAGAGAAGAAAATTGTGATAAAGTACTGTATACTAGATGCAGAGCAACCAAAGTGTTGTAAAGGTAAGTAACGCTCCTCGGTTATGTATAATTGTTCTTCGTGCCATGCAGTCATAAGGTTTTTCCTGATTCATATTTATAGCATACAGTAATGTGTGAACTCATATGTCCTTTTCCTGTCTGGTTACTCCTTAGATTTTCTTATCTTGCAAGATGCAGAGAAATGGTGAAAAACTGTGTTATGGTGTGTTACAATCATTTCAGCAAGTTATTTACTGCCAACTAGTTAATTTGTGCAGTACTCACAATTTGTTCTGATGTGCCATGTCTAAGAAACATTGTTAAACAGTACTTTATATCTCTGAAACATGCAAATTGATTGTTACACACAGATTTGATTGTTTTACCAGGTTTTGTTGCTTATGTAAATTTTCTAAAAGACATGTACAGTATGTTTACATTTTCAGGAATTTAAGATTACTGAGGAAGTTACTACTTTCAAAATCAGTTTGAAAAGCCTTGTCGAGTGCCTTAGCATCTTTGGGGTGTCATCATCTCCAGGAGTGACACCCTCTCTGAAGATGTATTATGATGGCCATGGTACCCCACTGGAAATAATGTGAGTAAGAATGAGTGTAGTTTAATGCAATTCTGGTATTCTAAAAAAATTTCAGGTGTTATGTACCAAATATAATGTAAAAAACTAGGATTTTCTGATAATTCTTTCCTAATTTCATCAAATAAGTTTGCCACAGCAGTGCTGGCATATTTTCCTCTTTTGATACAGATCATTTGCATTTATTATGTATGAGGTCAACAATTTAATATGTAGTTGCTTTGATACACATCATTACAGTAGCCTAATCCCATTGTCCACAGCTATTCAGACACACTCCAGAATTCAGGAAGATTTCCACCTGGTCAGTTAAATATTCAGGCTCCAAAGCTCATAAATGGTCACTCTGTGTCTGCCTGACATAGCAGTTCTAGTTCTTTGTAGGTAACCCTCTTTTTTTTTTTTTTCTTTCTCTCTTTATGAACAACTGTTTGTTCATTTTTTGTATTCCTTGAGCTGGGTGGTAACAGTTATCTAGTTTGCGTTCATACCAGGTTGGTTTTGGTATATAACAAACTTCAAATTTGCAAGTGTTCTCTGATTGAGAAAAGTATTACTTTATTAAGGTATTTCTTCATGAGCAAACAGTGTCACTTCTGTGAATGCGTAATTATAATTTTTGTTGCACATACAAGTGTAAATTGATACACATATAGTTACTTTATGTTTATTTAGGATTGGCTTTAGTATAGTTACGAGAGTTACGAGATATGAGTAGTATTTTGCTCATTTTGAATTTTGTACTCTAATATATATTATGAGTGATAAATATATCCTGCCATTATGCCGTACTGTAGGTTCTTAAATGTCGAGGGCAAGCAATGTAAAAGTTTTATGGCAAGTATTCTGAAACATTCACACCTTATTTGTTGATCAGAAGAGGAGTTGCTCTTATATGAATTAGAGAGGTGCTATAAACTTCCATCTTCAGAATTTTCTTGTACTCCTTTGGCCTCTACCTCTTGGAGGTTTTTGGCTAATAAAGGTTTTTGTAGGTATTGGGAAGTCAGAGATGGGCTGTTTAAAGAATTATCTTTTCATTACACTCCATAAGTAGATGGTGCAAAGCCTAGAATGCTTATTGGATAACTTATGTGAAGATTTGCATTTGCCGGTCAAGAAGACACTTGCAGTCCTTCCCCAACACCTAAAGTGGTTGCCCTTAATGGAGGGTTTTCCTTTTAGCCCCTCAAATGCACATCCTATAACAGTAATGATAAGCTGTGTAAGTCTCTTGAGCTTAGTTGGACACTGTTGAGTGATTTAGATATACATATATCATATTTGGTCAGATTTATCCGTAGCACCATTAGCTTCTTCCAAATGTCCAGATGAGGTTCCTTATTATAATGTAAAATTAATGTCTTTAGAAGCCATGCTTTTGGCAGTTTTCTCCCTTGAAGTTATACTTTTAGATCCTGTTACCTTCAAAGATCCTAGCATGTGACTCCCAAATCTGATGAGCTTTAAGGTACAATCTCTTGATAGAGCAGATGATTTGTTAGTTTATAAGTGTAGAGGTGTTTAAGTAATAGGGGTGTCAGAAAATTGAATATTTAACATTAACAAAATTAGATTTTTTTGTACAACCCATTACTTTACTTGAAATGGCCCACCTCCTGATCCCACATCTCTTATGGGAAGGTCCGACAACATAGAGAGTAACTGTTTTGTACGAAGAGCTTTGGAGCCCACATGGCATACCTAACTAGGTGGAAATCATTATCTTCTTTAACCTTGGAGTGTGTTTGGAGAACTACAGACAACAATATTAACATACTGTGTTTGTGTGAAAAAAAAAAAAATTGTCTTAAAAACTGTATATTTCAGATTAGAGGAGGGTGGAGTTGTGACAGATTGCAAGATTCGCACACAAGAAGCTGATGATACACTTGACTTCAACTTCACTAACACAGGTAGTGTTTCCTGTGACACATTAGTATAAATACATAAGGAATTTTCTGCTTAATATCTTGATTACATTCATTTATATACAGTTGTGTTCTGTAGGCATATTAGGTTGTATTATCTGATTGCAAAGTTCAGCAGGACTAGACGTTCTTTTCCTTGTAAAACCATTTGAGGATTGCTATTACTGTTTTGCCTTTTTAAGCACTGATTTTAGCACTCCTACCATTTTATCAGGAAATTTTAATGTATTCCATGAAAGTGATCAGAGATGTGATTAGGTGGTTGTGATGTTAAACAGAAAGACCTTAGAATAATGTAATTTTTTAACTCAAAGTGGAATAAAAGGGTAAATAGGCATATCATTAATAGTACTCATATATTCTCTTTAAAATCATGCAATTTATAGAAGTGATTGCAGAATTTTATGTAATATGAAGAATACTCTGTTACATTATTTTTTCCCTTGCTTTATAGAAACCCCACCTGTGCATGCAGTGTTGAGTATTCTGAAACTTTTAAAATGTCCACCAAATTCTGATATGCATGTGCTTTGAAGTATGCATGTTTATATGATTTATTGCTTTCTCTTGTATTGGATCCAACCCTAAATGTTTGAGGTATAAAAGACAGGTCAAAGTTCTAGAATTATATTCCAGGTTATTTTTTTATAGATGTATATGAACATATGAGATTTGAATGCTGTTCATGTTTTCAGGAGTGCTGAATAAAATAATAATGCGGGCTGAAGTTCTAAAGGAAGTCTTTTCTGAGTTGGATACATCAAGTGATGTTTTAGAAATATTAATGTCTCCAGATGCCCCTTATTTTCGTTTAACTACGTATGGAAGTTACGGAACAAATCATGCAAGTATCTTGAGGCTTGAAAACAACCTTTGGTTTTGAAACGATTTTTAATTATTTTGATTTCATGTTATTGTTAGGTATCTTTGTATGCTAGTTACTATGCTTCCTTTTTGCACTGTTACAAACCTGTCTTGTCATTAAAGCCTTGACCTTTGATAAAAAGCAGGTAGTAAAAAATTATAACTTTAAAATTATGAGCAAATTTAGGATATGTGGTTGTCTAAATTCTCCATAAAATCTGAATTTTTTTTCAGAAAAACTTAATCATAAGGAGCACTAATCTGCAGAGTCAGATTCCCCAGAGAGGGATACTTCTTAAATGAGTGACTATGTGCATGCACACCTTGAACCATCCATAGGAAGGAACTGCCTGCTAAGAAATCCTTTTGGATTCCCCCCCCCCCCAGCTTTGATTTGAAGAGAAATTCTTCATCACAACTTGAGTTCAATTTCGTTAATGCTTATTTCTTAATTTCATTTCATCCTCTTTCCCCCAACCCAAAATGTTTGGTTTGTAATTATATATTATTATACTCATTTTTTAATTTGCCTTCTCTTTCTTAGATAGTTCAGTAATTTTTTCTTTTTACTAAATTTTTATAAACTTTGCTTGTGCTAATATCTGAACAAGTTATGAGTAATAAGTAATTTTTGTACAGTTGGGTATAGTGTGGTTTTTATTTTGTGTCCCTTGGTTTTGGGTTTATTTCAAGTATTGTGTTATAACCATTGTTTTGTTTTTTGTCATTTGCAGTAAATCATTGCTGTACTTGATATTTATGCTGATTACCCTTTCTAACTAGTAGTGTTTGTTTGCAAATTTGGTTGTTTAGCTAGAAAGTGGACAAGGGGAATTTTACTGTGTATTGGTAAAAGTAATAGGATTGCAATCTGTATAATCCTGTTAAAACAACAATGGAATAAACTGTTCAATTCTCTTCTAATTAGCACAATTTTCTGTGCTTTAGGCTGTGGCAAAGTTTAGGGTTTTGACAGGTGAAACATTGAGTTGCAAAGTCTAACAAACCTTTAAAGTACTGCTTCATCAGTTCCAACTAGTAATTCAACTGCCTCTGACCTGACCTTATAGCATTAAGTGGTAGGTTTGTATTAGAAACATAATAATTGTTTCGATAAATGCCCAAATTACTGAGGTAAAAATTCCTATTTTACAATGAATGTCCTTTTTCTGTTTGGAGGTAGAACAAAAGGTTATGCCTTCGCAAGTACAACGAGGACCCACCTTCTAAAAAGGGACGGACTGTCTTTTCCTAAATTGGACTTGGCATTTAGTCTTCTAAGACAGTTACACATTTTATTGTAAAATAATGGTAATTTAGAAAAATAATTTAATTTTTACATGGTCTGTCTGTCATGTCATGCATTTAATGTTCTTGTAATCCCCTTTTTGTGGATATGCTATGAAGTATATCTCTTCTATTTCAGTATCAGTATTTCATGATCTTGTTTGTAAGTACATAAGAAAATGCCTTATCAGTATAATTATATTAGTTTGATACTTTCATAAAGACTTGTTTGTTTCAACAGTGAGAAAATAGATGGCTTACATAGCTTGATGCAGGCCCCCAGTAGTCAACCAAATCATTATTGTCTGTCTGGATAACAAGATTCAGTCTTTAGAACTGTTCAGGGACTTTCTGTGCTCTAGTTTCATATATTTGTCATTTTAATGGCACTTTTTATGGTGCTGGGTTTTAGCCTTTGTGATAAGCTGCAACTCTTTTGTTCTTGTTCAGGTGAACAATGTGTCAGGAAACATAACAGTGCAAGACTAGTTTTTAAACGTTTACATTCTGTTTCAGATTGACATGCCAAAGAATAGCGATATGGTCGAGCATTTTATGGTTAAAAAAACAATGTCCCAAAAGTACAAACTTCATTTACTGAAACATTGTAATAAAGCCCTTGCAGCATCCCAGAAAGTTTCAGTAAGGACAGATGACAGAGGGTTTCTATGTTTCCAGTTCATGATAAAAACAGAAGACAGTCACATCTGCTTTGTGGAGTTCTTTGTAAGTTCCTTGAATTTTTGTAGTTACATCTGTTGAGTAGATACCTTTAAATTAGTTTAGAATTTTTTTGAATAAACATATGTTAAATCATGGGAAAATTTAAAAACATTGCAAGTACCTACCTGGTCATTGAAGTAATTTTATGATTGCACTTGATGGCATATATAATGCACCTTAGGTTTCTAATTTCAGAGATTTTTTTTTCCATATGAAAATAAAAGTGTTTTTCATGGCAAATTAAGTCAGGAATGTCCCAAATTCCACATTTGGTAGTCTGATTTTACCTAATACAAATTTCCTTGTTTTGAATATCATACATAATCCTGAAAAAGATTAGATTTTGATTACTGTATACTGCAGCATACAAGTCAACCTGGCATATAAATGACCTACAGATTTTTATTTCAGAATTCTCGGTTAGGCTTATAGATGCCATATATGGCAACCCCAAACATATGGTAGGCAGCTGCTAGACCAAACCTTGAAATGTAGAAAGGCTGTATGCAGTAACCTGTAACAAAAACACTTAAAACTAAGCCACATAGTCTGTCTTATATTGAGATACTAAGCATAACATCTTTCAGAGTATGGCATGCATTGGATACCAACAACCTATAAGCCAGTAAGGTCATATATAGGAACAAGTTAAAAAGTTGGTTTGTACACTGCAGTTTACAGTATATCAACTACAACTACAGGACAACAAAAATATTTTTTGTGCAAATAAGAGATAATAGTGATACATGATGAACAAAGATCTGCTCACAATTATCATGGAGTTCTTTGCTGTTATTTTTTTTTTTTTGAGTAGTTTAGTTAAAGGGCAAGATTGCCTGGTTCCTACAAGTAAAATACAAATCGAAGAGTACAGTAAGCTATATAGATATATAAAAGGGGGGTTAATTTGTAAGAGGCTCTATTCCTATAAAGGATGTTATTAATAAATAAACTGTTCATCGTGTATTGCTTACACAAATGTGCTTTCCACAAATATAATATTTCACTGCAGTGAGTATTTAAATCTACAATTTCTTTGCTGATTACTTTGCATATTATTTTAAAGTTTTCTAAATTGTCATTGTTTATCAAATATTTATTATTTCACAATTCCAAGGTACATTATTTGCTTTGTGGTATACTGTTGTCAATGTAAAGCTTGCATTCTCAACAGTATATCGCAATACAAACAGTTTACTTTTGAATAGTGAAGTAATAAATGTTTGGTAAACAATGACAGCTTTGAAAAATTTAAAGTAACATGCAAAGCAATAAGCAAAGAAATTGTAGATTTAAATACTCATTGTAAAGAAGTAGTATGCTTGTGGAAAGCAATACACAATGAATAGTTTATTTATTAATAATAACATTGTTGGATAGGAATGCAGCCTATTATAAATTAACCCCCTTTTCATTTTACTATAGCTTACTGTCCTCTTCAGTTTGTAAGTAGACTGTGCATGACCTAACTTTTTTACATGTATGAACTAGGCCTACACACAATTATACTTTTTTACATGTGTACTGTACATCATTACTGCCTGTTATTATCATACTGAAATGGCTCATAATAATGCAGAATGGAGCTGGTTAATAAGTACTGTTACTTGACAACAGTCAACATCTCTGGGCAGGAGACTGCCTTCAGAACAGTCAGAGGATCCCATGCCACCTGGTTTTTGGGGGTTTCCACTCAGGTTACTGTTAACTCTGCAACCACCCAGGTCCCCCACTACTGTCTCCTTTGATTACCTTCGACTGCTGTCTCTCCAAACCTGTGAAGAGACAGGTCCTTAATAGTGAAATGGCCTTCATGCTGCAGAAGGGTGCTAAATGGGAATTTCTGCTGGAGTTTTATAGTTGGTCCTTCCTCACAGCCTGTCCTTTGCTACCTTCATTGTTGGAAGGGCTGTCAGGAGGATGAAGACTTTTAGAGTTGATACAAAGACTTGCCTGCAGAGGGGACTTCCTTGCTTCAGCAGAACTGAGAGGAGTGTACTTCCTTGTCTCCATTTGCTTGCTTTCCAGAAGTACCTTCCCTTCATTTGGTGGACCCGAATGTTCCAATTCCAGGCCCTTTGCTTTGCTCGATGTACTGCTCTTCAGGTCTTCACCAGGATTCTCGCTGTGGTGACTGCCTGAGTACAATCCTGGGCCATTCAGTTTCTTTGCTACATGGACAACTGTTAAAGGAGTTGAAAAAGCATGTACAGTTTCTTCTTGACTTTGGTCTCCAGGTCAACCTAGAGAAGTCTGACCTCTCACCATCCATGCAGGCAGTGTACTTAGGAATGCGTGTGGATGCCGTTAAAGATTTGGTTTGCCCATTGGAATACAGGGTGCACTGTCTTTTGAAGACTATTAGCAACTTCTTTCTTCATCCGTGTTCTAAGATGGCCAAATCTTGTTTGGCCATCTAGTGTTTCTAGAGAAGCTGGTTCCTGGTTTCTCACAGCCTTTTTGTACTTGCTCTTTGCAGCTTCAGGTGATTGCTTGTTGGAAGGTGGTGTTGATGTTTTGAGCTGTCAGGATTGCAACCACAAAGCCTGTCCTTTGCAACCTGAATACATTTGAAATTCAAATGTATTCAGATCCTCAGCCTTGTCAGAAATCTCAAGTACTGGGATTGGTCGTATGAAGAGTGCTGGGTGCATATCAATTTTTTGAGAAATCAAGGGGGAAAAAAAGGTCAAAAGTGTTTTCTCTTGGCCATGAAGATCTTTTTTTTTTTGTGCAAAAAAGCATCACCATCATACCTTGGTTTGTTCTGGAGGTCTGCAACATCATAGTGGATAGCTTCAGCAGGGCTCATGAAGGTCTCCAGTCAGAGTGGTCTTTTCACACACATTTATGATCGGTGGGTTTGTATGTAAAACAAATTTCCATAATAAAATGTATTATTTGGATGCTTACCTTGTGTTAAAGATAGCTTATACCTCCGCACTTATCAGTGGAGATATAAGCTATCTTTAACAGCAGGTAAGAGTCATCCCAAATACAGGCAGTCACCAGTTTACGACGGGTCCGGCTTATGACATTCCAAGGTTACGGCACTTTTCAAATAATATTCATCAGAAACTATTTCCTGGTTTACGACACATGTTCCAGGGTTACGACGCGTCGTACGCCGATCCGACTGAAGAAATATAGCTCCGAAATGGCAGAATAATAAAAATTTGAAGGTTTTTTTATGAAAAACTCAATAAAAATGCAGTTAACATTGTTTTATATACACCCAAAGCATTAAAAGTAAGGTTTTCTTGAGATTTTTTATGATTTTCGATGATTTTTCGGTTTACGACGATTTTCATTTTATGACGTGGCGTAAAAATGGAACCCCCTTCGTAAACCGGGGACTGCCTGTAATAGTGCTCAGGATGATAGTATTATCTACGGTGATTAAGAATTACATACAAGAAATATGGGAGTAAATATGGCATTTTGTATTCCAGTTAATCTGTACTTATTTAGTGATTTAGCATGTAAGCCACCAGAGATTTTAATTACTCATACTAGAATATCTTTGAGATCAAAGATACTACTAACTGAAACATTTCTCTTTCAGTGTTGCCCAGAAGAGGAAGATGATGACTGAAAACAAACATATTTGTGTGAGAATATAAGTTATTATATCACTAGAAATTGTTAGACTGTATATCACTGGATATATGCAATGGATAAATGTTATAGTATTTTTATTTTTAATATATTTTTTTATAAATGGAAGCTGCATATTATTATCCTTAGGTGTACTTTAGTTCACGAATGGAATAATTCATTTTCACTGCTCTCAGTGACCGCAGAAAAATATTTAAATGTCAAATTCTATTCCGAGTTTTTTTTATTTAAGATTTGGGTGCCAATGTGATATTGTATTCTTGAAGAATTTTTTTATCTTAGCCCTAAAATATTCTATTTACAGTTTTATTCTGAAAATAAATGTGTTTCTTAACACTTAATCACAAATACAGCATATTTTAAACTAGAGTTGTCTATATTTTAAGTAGTTTATATACAAACAAATTAGTTTAAAACATAATAAGAAAATGACACAACTTAAAATATCAATCACTTGTATGTTTTGAAGCAATGTAGCTTGACTAAATTTTAATATTTAAAAAAAAAAACTTTCCTAATTTTGTAAGGGTACTGAACTACCCATTCATATACAGCATACATCCATACCTCTTGATTGCAAAGACAAATGATCAGACATTATATACATGCTATATTTCAAATTACTGTAAAAGAAACCATTTTCAAATAAACACTTTAAACAATTTCAATTCAAGCAAAATGGTCTAAACAAGAACAATCTACTCTACAAAATAAACTACAGTAGTACCTTGCCAAACCCTCATTACCAGATTTTACCATAAATGGATAGTGTCTACAATACCAGATGTGACAACTAGTGGATACAGTTTAATCGAGTATAAATGCAGAAAAGGAGAGGGTCTTTTTCTATTCTGCATTACTACTCTGTCCTTGTGGTTGTTTTGTCTTCAGCACCCTAAGTGACTGCTCTTTATTTATTTTTGGCATCTGCCAAAACTGTAAGTTTATTGGTTAAGTTTAATGCTGGATTGTCTAAGAAGGAATATGTTGCGTAAAGCTTATTTCTGTTTACCTTTTTATAATTCAAATCTGTAATGTATCCTCATATGTTTTTACTCGATCATTGCATATGATTATATCCATATGACCATCTTAATATATCATTAGATTAATTTCAGCATATGCCTCAGATAACTTGAAATATCAGTCATAAAGTGTAATTCAAACAGAAAATAATGCCTCTATGTATTACTCCTTGATTATTGTCTGAGTAAAATAATAAAGACCATTATTCATTACATATTTTTCATGGTTTTGGTAAAAATTAATCTGAAGCATTCAATGAACTAGCACAATCATGAAAACCTCCATCATCATTTCAAGAACTGAAACAAGTATATTTTACAAAAATTACTTCCTGATAATGACATTAAAACTTTACAAAAGATATGTTTATTACATTCTGTTCACAATATCCTAATACATGCTTAACATCTATAACTATTGAATAAATTTTTCATAGTTTTGAGTTAAATGCTATTCTTGCAAAAAATTTGCCAAAAGTTTTTGCAAACTGTACAACTGGTTGTAATGTTCATATAACTATGATTGGCAGGTACTGCTAATCCCAAGTCAATGTTATTTAAGGCAGTAGTTAAGCTTTACTGCAGTTTCAACTTATTTTCATTTCATTATTGTTTAATCATTTTGTCCTTTATTAAAAATAAGTCATGGCACCTGATTATCAATGATATAAAAGAACCTTTTTACTTGACTGCAAATTTAACAGTATATTGTTACAGTGCTCAATTACAATAATTAAAGTTTTTCTGTTATCCTACCACATCAAAACTCTGAAACTTCATGCAAGCCATAATTCATGACACTATTTTCACCAAATACGACGTTCAAGAAAGTCACTGCGATCAGTCTAAACTGAAAGTGACATTGTTCCACTACATCTACAACAACTGAGTTTATAAATTAAATACAAATCTACTTTACAGAAGAAATACATAGAAGTTACCTCTATATTGCTTGCATGTCTTCTACTTGACCACTCTTATTGAAAAATATAACCTCATCTGCAACAATGGTTGCTGTTTTTATGATGCTGTCATCATTGGGATCCTTTCGTTCTAGGTATCCTAGGCGCCCTTGAACCATGACTCTCTGTCCTTTACTCATGTACTGATATACAACATCTCTAAGATATGGTTTGAACACTGCAATGCGATGCCAGTCAGTTTGCTGAATCAGGTCTGAAAATGAGTAAGAAAGTACTGTATTACAATCGAGATAAAATTTGTGGACAACTAGAATTTATATAAACACAGACTTTAGCAAATAACCAAGTAAAGCAAATGACTGAAAAAGGTAAAAATGGCTTTTGTGGCTTGCTGAATCAAAGTGAATGAACAAGTGCCATTTTACACAGTTCCAAGACCTGAATGGGGGGAAAAAACCTGAAAATACTCCAGGATTATGTACTGAACATAACAGATGTATCACAAGAGATGCTCAGGATTACAAAATTATGTTTGAATAACACAAAACAAGTTTTCAATACAACTACAAATCATAAGATTGTTCTATTTCCACGCAACTTATACCATTCACTGTAAGTTCCCAGACTGACGGGTGCGGGAAAGGGAAGAGGGCACTCATACACTGATTAATGGTTTGTACTTAAAAACTTATTTCTTCACAATAACCCTAATAATCATATATTTCCTGAATAAAGGAGGAAGTTAAAATGAAGGACCATCCATCAAGATATCCAGAAATGCAGAGGAAAAAGTCTAACCTCTTCCTAAAAAGAAAGATCTGGTCAATGAAGAGAACAGAATACTGTACGGACCTCATGCACCTTTAAGATGAGTTCATCTCTGACACATTGCTGTAAGCCACAGTAATAACCTGATGCAACTAGGAGGGCCAATTACCCAGGTGAAGAAAGAGATGAGAAGTAACGAAGAAAGAGATGAGAAGTAGAGGAATGAAATATCTGAGTGCATTGGTGATATATAACTGGACTGCATACACAAGACAAAGTTCATCAATGGAGAAGACAAAGCACGGATAGTGAAGGGGCTACTGTCAGGAAAAGACCCTTATAGCATGGGTTTTGGTTATGAAGAAGAAGAAAAAAAGAAAAACTGTAGGGGGGCAGTGTTGTCAGTGCACCTCAAGTGGTACAATGTAGGCATTACTCAAGGCACTTTGCAGTGTCCCTTCGGCCACTAGCTCCAATCTCTTTCACTCCTTTTACTGTACCTCCATTCATATTCTCCATCTTCCTTTCCATCCTCTCCTAACAACTGTTTCATAGTGCAACTGTGAGGTTTTCCTCCTGTTACACCTTCCAAACCACCAAAGTGTCAATTTCCCTTTCAGTGCTGAATGACCTCATAGGTCCCAGCACTTGGCCTTTGGCCAAAATTCTATATTTCAATGAAAAAACAAAAGGTAATTTCCTAATACTGTAATATTAAATGATTTTTGTTTTCAATATGGACCATAACTTTGATCCTATTATCCTACATCCCAGCTCCTCTGTTTTGCAGCAGCTGCTTTAGGAAACACAATGAGTATTTCATTAGTTACCAAAGACCTGGAGGAGACTCATCTGAATGCCACCTAGCAGTAGTAGTATCTGATATTGTTTTCCCATGTTTGGATAGTCTGTGAACTCATACAGAATGAAGTAATAATTTTGGGAGATATACAATAAAACAAATGACAACACTGAAATAACAAAGATGATGCAGACACAGTAGATGAATGAAAAAGATTTCTCACAAGTCCAGGACTTTGACACCTAACTCTCTTAACCTATTTTATGATACAGAAAAATGAATTTATTCAATACCACTTACCATCTTGTTTACGGTAATTTGTGTGAGTTGCTAAGCTGAATGTCACAACTGGATGCTCCTCCGTTCCACGCCTTTCTGGGTTTGCCCCAACACGTCCAAGGAGCATGACCTGATTTATTGCTGAAATTAAATAAAAAGAAATTTTTAGCATAATCTATTTCTAATACCAACTACTAATCAGTTAACAACTGCCTAATCCTGCAGTCAGCAACCACTACATTAGGATCTTTATCAGCACCCTGATAGGCCACTGTGGTCATGTTGTTTGAGAGGGATTAAGGGAAGTCCTACTGCAGGTAGTAGGTTCTGAATCTTTTGAGGGGATGAACTTGGGGATGTACCCACACCAATCAACCTTAAAACTCTTAACAATGTACTGAATAGCTTTGTTTTGTGGGGATGATCATTAACAAGTCCGTTAAGTTCAGTGTAAGCTTTTACCACTGAAGTGAAGGCCACACACACTGCTATCTTTTGCATGCCATCTTTCAATTGTTACCAACTGCCAAATTTTGATTCTACATTTCCTGACACCATACAGTACACTGACTCCTTTTTTTAACTAAAACTACACTGTGCAATCATATTTGTCATTAGCAATGTAACACCCCATTACACACAAAGTGAAGACACCAATTTTAGACTAAAAATGTTCTAGATGGTGGAAGAATGGAAGCGCATGATTTGCATAGGCATTTGAGAACAAACTTAATGGATATGGTAGGATAGCAGAAAAGACAGAGCACAGAACAAGAGAAAAAACTAACTCATCTCTCTTCCCCTCTTCCTCTTGTTCCCTTACAATCAACTCAGCCAAAGCAGTCTGTGCTGTCTTCAGCATGTCTTGCCTGGTACAGCAGTGTAATCATTTTCATGATGTCAACTAATCAAAAAAACAGCCTGACCAAAGTTACAATTTATGTTAGAAGCATAGCCTAGAACGAGCGCACTTTATCAGACATTATCAAGAAGTTTGAAATAAAATAGATGAACTACTGCAAGAGTATAAAACACAGAAGTACATGGGTACAACCTAGGAGAAGGTTACAAGATGATCCCAGACAAATATAAAAGTGGGAGAAAAGCAGGGGAAAAACAGGGAAGTAGTTAGGTAAATCCATAAATAAAAGCTTATGCATATGAAAATCATAATCTAAAACTGAATTAGGAAAGTGGTATGCCTCAAATAAGGGGTACCTCTCAACACCTGGATGAAAAAGGATTTCCTGGCAAATTCTTGACATGTCATTTCTTCAAAAAGAAATAAGGTGTTAAGAGTAAATTTTTCATTGGTCATTGCTTGTAAAAAAGGATAGGGCATTTGTAAGGCAAAACAACTAAAATGCTATACAAGATTAAAATATAAAACAGAGAGTAAAGGCATTTCATTACAAAGCTGGACAAGAGATTAGACAAAAGCAATTAAAACTTACTTTTCTCCAGTCTTTCTACTCTTTGTGTGCGGGGAAATTCTCCAGGACTGCTCATGTTTCTCTGTGTTGCCCATAATGCTGTGGTACACTGTCTAAGGAGTGGAAGCTGAAATAAATATAAAAGACCATGACTGAGGTATTTTTGCCAATATGAACTTGGAAAAACAAATGGAATATTCAATGACTCTTACATAGCAGAATGCTCCATGGTATACACAAAACTTAAATTGTTTTTAAACATCTCCAGAAACATCCCAAAAATTCGAAGAAAAGGCCCAGCTTTCATCTGTTTCAGTATGCATCTGGGCACTTGGCACCTTTACTGTTAGACCTGGTCATTATCTGCATCTGATTTGCATTTAACACCTGCAATCTCGTTTCCCAGAGGCTCTTCCAAATCTCAATTCACTGGAACTTTACTATGCCAACATTTCATTGCACTTTGATTTATGACTACTTCATTCACATTTTTTTAACACTTTTGTAAGTGACAGCCCCCTTCCAGCATGGATCAACTATTGTAATTGCTTTGACCTGTAAACTGATGACTGAAGCTTAGCAGTAAGGTGCTACATGGGTGAATGAAGGGAATCCCCCACTCACCAGCTATAAGCCAGCACTTTTTCCTAAGCATCAGGGACTAGGCTATATGGGATGGTTGGTTAAGATAAAAGGCTCAGGTTTGTATACCTATGAAAAATAAATTACTTTAGGGTCCTACAGTAGGTCAAAGTGAGATGTATTTGGAAACTCACTCAAGAAAATTTGGGAAATCCTAAGCTTCCTAAGTGGATGGGAAGCACAAGCTGGAAAGCAACTAACATCTAACTCAATTCTAAAATAATGGGTTCAGATGATAGCTTTAACCAAAATGCTAGTTAAAAGATGGACTTAGGAAGACAGCTGCCTCAGTTATTATTATTATCATATTATTATCCAGAAGAGGAACCCTATTCATATGAAACAAGCCAACAGGGGGCATTGACTTGAAATTCAAGCTTCAAAAGAATATGGTGTTCATTTGAAATGAGTAACAAAAGGTAATAGGAATTACAGAAATAAGAGATCACTTATTAGAAAAGAAAAAATAAATTAACAAAGTAATAAATAAATAAATAAAAATGTAAGTAAACTTTAAAACACAGGGAGAATTGCTTTGGGGTAGTAATGCACCGCATCTCCACTTGAACTTTTGAGGTTCCACTTGCACAAGTACAAGTATACCTTAGTTTTACCAGACCACTGAGCTGATAAACAGCTCTCCTAGGAGCTGCCTGAAGGATTATTACTTATTTTACGTGGCTAAGAACCATTTTGGTTGCTTAGCAACGGACCTGCAGCTATTGTGGAACAGAATCACATTATAGCGAGAAATGAATTTCTATCACCAGAAATAAATTCCTCTAACTCCTCATCAGCCGGCCGCGGGAATTGAACTCTGGCCCATCGAATGACAGTCTGAAGCTCTACCGAGTCGGCCAACAAAGGGCTCCCACTTGCACAGTAGAGAACTGTCAGTCTTGGGGAAATGTTAAATTTTCATTCTCCCATGCTTTGAATACTGTTCCCTTGTTTGGTCTTCAGAAGCTGACATGCATCTTAAATCGCTGGGCAAATAGAAGAATCTATTAAAGTTCTGATTCCTGGACTTAGTAATACTTTCTGGCACTGTTGCTCACAAGCTGTGTAAAATATTTCACAATTCTCATCATCCTTTGCATTTAGATCTTCCTGGACTACACCATCCACCATGTATAGGTATGCAATTAATTCTAACAGCCTGCCTCTTCTGTGAGGTGCAATAACAAACAGATTGTACAGTATATCTAAGTTTGGACCCTACTCAGGAGGGGTGCCAGAAATCACTGGAAGAAGGATGATAGTTAGGGTTAAAGCACTTAATGCTTTTGTCTTTTTGGCTTTAACAATGGATGCAAGGTGGGTGACCTCAGGTTAAAACCAATAAGCAACAGTAGGAGTCACTAACCTAGGTCAGCCAGGTTGTGCAAACTGCAATGAGCTGGCTATCCTTTAGTTTGTTTGGCCAATGAATCCTCTACAAGGCCTTTTGTGTCATGTGGTGTTAGGGGCAATGATGATGATTAGGTCCAATTGGTGCGGGACGCTCAATGGTCCTCGTAGTCCTCATGGCAGGTAAGGACCTGGCACCCTATGTTAGGTTAGGTTAAAATTCATAACTTATTTCACTTTATGACTTTTAGGTGCTACAGGTAAGGTGACAACCTGGCATCCTAGGTTAGGTTAGGATGCATCCCTGTGACTGCCCTAGCTACATCTACCTGCTTTATAAATATTTTGACTCTTGTTACTGTTGGTAAGCAGGGACTATCTATTTTTTTTTTTTTTTACTAAATATGTAGGCTTAACTCATGTATTTTCATTATTTATTGGTCTCCACCCAAACACCCCAGTGTTCCACTGGGCTTCCCCAAAACTCTTTACTTAGAAGAAAATGGTTCACACCAACAAAAATGTGTAACAATGTACATTAACACAAATTAGCCTAACCAGTCAGTAAAATATGATTCATATTTTGCTCAGAATTAAGGTAATCCTACATAAAAGCTCCACAGACCCTCAGGGATGAACTTAAAATCATAGGTAAATTTCTAAAATCATCTCATCTGTACTGCAATAGCCTAGTATATAAACCCTTTTCTATGTTGTTGCCAAAAAATTTCATTAATTAATATCTCTGTGAGGAGCTCGTTTGTAGGATTGCTGAAATTAATATGGTTTGGTACAACCACTTATTGTGCAAAATAGGCGCCATGTTTAGTACCATCACCCAGATGACATAAACATAAATGAAAGCATAAATAAAGGGGAGTAAACATTCGGGTCGGCCACAGTAGCAGCCATACTAGGCTACAACACGAAATTTACCCAAAATCGCATCGAATATTATCAAACCACTACCCTGGCCAATAGTCTGGATGAAATTTCTACCTGATTAGGCCATAGGCCAAAAACCTAGCCTAGGTTATACGCCTATTTATAATTTATATTTAACGCATTGCCAAACTTACGTATTTGCCTGAACAGCATCCATAACTATCCGACAAACCAATGGTAACTTTATTAATTTTAGAAATTGCTGTGTAAAATCCAATCACAATTATACGTTATGGTAGAACTATGGGGTTGCTCCGCATCTGGTATTACCTTGGAAATTGACTTTACCTATAGTATTTTGGTTGCTGAGGCTATTAACAATTTAAAGTTATTTTTTGTTGGTTGACTGTAATTAACATCAGACCTGATATGTTTTGTATGGCAATCTGCAATGCTACTCATGCATGCAGTGTTATAGAAGACTTTTAGTAAAAAAGTGAGTTTCCTTCACTGGGGGTCTGGCTCTGTCCCCGCCAAAAGAATATGCTAGGAGTAATTCTAACATGCTGTGAAAGACTGTGGCAATTGGCGTTTTTCTATGTTATTTTACTTACTTTGCAAGAATCTAAAGTCATATTTTGTGGCGGCTGTAAATATACCGTAATTGACCTTTGAAGACTACGACCCAAGTACCTAGCAGCAGACGGGTAGGTCTAGATTCAGCGACAAGCCCCCACCTCTCCATAACTAATACGGCAAAATTGTAACCAGTAAAACACCTCTAGGGCACGTTAGGTTGGTATTTTTAGGGCTTACTGGTTACAATTTTTGCCGATTAGCTATGGAGTGGCTTGCCGGATGCCGGCTTAGACCTACCCCGTTAGTAATACAAGTCAGACCAGTCTTCAAAGGTCAATGACAGCTTAGTTACAGCCATTGACAAATATTACTAAATTCCTCTAAAGGAAGTAAAATAACATAGGAAAACGTCGAATTGCCATAGGTCTGGCTTCACCGCTGACAGCGGCAGAATTACCCATGCTAGGTTAGGTTAGGTGGTTAGGGTACGTTAGGTTAGTATAGTTCCTTTTATAATATGTTTCCTTAGCCAATCCCTTCTTGAACAAATAGCTCCCAAATGACTTGCGTATGTGGGGAACCATTCCATAACAACATGGCAGTCCGGTCTTTCTCCCAGCGATTTCCCCCACACAAAATGCCGTATTCTCAAAGAGTCCCCAACTATGTTGGGTAGATATGAGGTTAATAATAATTGACCGACAGTAGGCTAAAATACCACCGCCTCCATCAGCAACGCTTAAAGTATTGGAAAATCAATTTCCAAAGTAATAGTCCGTGTGGGGTTACTCTGTAGTTTTACCTAAGTTATAAACAAAATGGGCCTAATTTGCTCTGCAGATTTAATATAAATAAAGCATATCTTAAAGTCGGTTTACATTCCGAAAGCGGTCACGCCCGGATAGGTCCAAGTCGCCAAAAACCATCAGTCACTCCCTAATCAAAATAATTACCTGTCTTGTTACATTCCGAAGCATATTCTATAAATTCGAGGATGTTCCACTTATGAGAGAACAAAAGAATCAACGAGGCAACTTTAGAGAAATCTCAACGTTACAAAATTCACTTTTCAAAGTAAACTACACAGAATCTCTCACGAGTGTTATAAGTAGTAGTAGTAGGTGTGGTTATCCTCTGGAACACCTCCCCTGATGAAGTTACTGCATATATAATACACCTTTACAAATTAGGTTCTGTCGTTTCCATATCTTAAACACCGGAATAAATCTATTCAGACAGAAAGAATATAATTCCAAAATATGTCCGAGCTGAAAACTGAAACTACATTAACACCAAGTTGTGCACACACCACGAGCTTTGGATGATTCGTGTTCCATTGAACTAGTCATGTAAGAATCAAAGAAAAATAAAATCGGGTAAACTGCAGTTATGAGAAAACTTCTTATTCACCGTACTATAAATGGGCATGTTATGTAACCCTAGCTTTGCGGTTGTTCACTGATCCACAAACAGCTGACTTATGTAAAGTTATGCACAGAAACTACTACGTTAATGTCATTTTATATAAATAAAAGAACGCTTATGTGACAAGGTAGAGTTATCTTAATTTTTCTAAATTTTAGACATCACAAGAACATGAAATCCCGCCAAACACGAATAGAAAATGAGAAACTTCATCGAGGTCGTTTTCTTTGGTTTTTGCTGGAGGAGAAACTCCAAAAAATACCAAAGACCTTGTCATCTGCATTGCTGGACGCTGCCATGTACGACCTTCGTAAGTTTCTATTCAATATTATACTAGACGTATCTTTTTATACCATGGACTTGCTATTTCAACCCACAAGAGTCTATTAAATATATTTGCCTTGTCTTCAAGGCTGGCTGCCATCATTAACTGATATGGAAAATCAAATGTAATAGACTTAGCAAAAGATAAAAATCAGGTAGGTAATTATATTCCATGTGCAGCAGAGTATAAGACTTATTAATTCTTACTGTGAGTTTCATGGGTAAGTTTGTAAACATTTTACTTCACTTTGATTTTTCGGCAAAAGTTTCGGTGCTCTTACTGGGACCATTTGTATTGTAACATCCATTACTTGTTAAGTTTAACAAGCCATGTGTGCAGATATGAATAATTAAAGTAAAGTTGCCCATGTTGATCACTTGCACGAATTAGCTTTGAGATACTGAGAATGCAGCATTTCCCACTAACTCTAGAATTACTAGAATTATGAGCTGGTCTCTTAACCAAACTGGAGAATACTGGAAGAATTCCAGAATACACCTGCCATGCTGGTCATCCATAAATGAACCTGTCCAATAATCACACTTAGTATTGGGGCCATGAGAAGTAACAGAAGATACCGAAGTTATGTGCCATATTTCATTACACACACATACATACATACACATATATATATATATATATATATATATATATATATATATATGTGTGTGTGTGTGTGTGTGTGTGTGTGTGTGTGTGTGTGTGTGTGTGTGTGTGTGTGAAACTTTGGGACAGATAACCAAACATTATACATATTTTCAAATCAATATATTGATCGGCATTACATGTGCAAAATGTTGCGTGTCTATAATGACAAAATCGAATAAATTACAGATAAGAAAAAAAGATGATATAAGATAAAACAGAAAGAGGAAATGGGAACAAAAATCAGTTTACTGGTGAGAGAAAAAAATCAAATTATCAATAAATCTTTTATCGTTCTGTCACAGTACAGAGGAAGTCGATTACATACATAAAAATATATATATACATTCTTGGGATATGCGTGTACATAAATACATATTCGTTAGCGTACGTATGTCATGTACACACATTATTAATTCTCGTCGATGTGAAAGAAAATATGTATATATCACCTTCACATTCAAAAAAGCCTAATTACGTAAACACGCAATAACTACGTCCTGAGTCACTAAGGCGAAGTGGAACGAATTTTTTATTTTTTTTTTTGTTTTTTGCAGGATCTGTTTTCAACAAAAGAGAAAATAAAAAAAACAAAAGAAACGGTATTTGATTAGTTGGAATCTATAACTAATATGAACTTCATCCAAGTTTAGAAAAATCATATCTAAAATTCTAATAAGATTCGCAGAACTGAGAATTTTCATTAAATATCTTTCAGGCAAATGGTGTCTTTATGACAATGACTAAGTAAATGATAATGATAAGAATTATATAATTTCATTTAAGTCTAGACAAATCACATCTATTAAATAATATCTTTCAAGCAAATGGCGTCCTTTGTTATGACAATGACTAAGTAAATGATAAAGATAAGGGCAGATCCTCGGAAGGTATTCCACGACTATCGTCCTAAAATATGATACTAAAACTAAACCTACTAACAGCAATTACAAGACAAAAAAAGTACTGGTCGTTCGGAAGAGTCGTTTCATCGGCGCGCAGGAAGCATAGGTGGGTCGTACATCTTGAACAGAACTTCGGGGAATAGTCGTACATTCTGGAGGAAAGCTGTCTCGTTGAATTAAGATCCAGATCGTCTCGAGACGCCGAACTTTTTTTGGACATTCAAATCTGTTATTTCCTTCATGACTTTCTCCGAAATTTACAGCATGAGAAGTTAGAATGATATGTTTTTACGTCCTCTAAAAAAATTTTTTTTTTTTGGCTCGGAAGCGGAACTACAAGCGCCAAAGCTTTCGTTGTCCAAAATGTACATTTCTGGGGACCGGGGTGTTCTTCAAAGGGTCCTCTTGGCTTGTGTGGACGATTATATGTAGGTCACCTCTGCGTTGAAGCCGTCGCCATTATCGTAGAAAGTCACCACCTGAAGGGTCAAGAAAGATAAGATGTTATGTTTTTCCACAAATTCAAAATGATGTCATGCTTAACCCAAGCCATCGTAATTCGAGTTTGAATGTACTACTGAAATCAAGGGGACTAACAAGTGGACCTTTCTTAATTTTGATGCCATCAGATCGAAGGTCCCTAACACTGTAGAAAATCGGCTCATAGTATCTGTGACCTGTAAAGTATCTGTTTCAGAGACCTGGAGCTATGGCTGAAAGTATCTGTGACCTGTAAAGCCTCTATTTCATAGACCTGGATCTATGGCTAAAAGTATCTGTGACCTGAAAATCCTCTATTTCAGAGACCTGGATCTATGGCTGAAAGTATCTGTGACCTATAAAGCATCTATTTCAGGGACCAGGGTCTATGGCCGAAAGTATATGCGACCTGTGATATATCTATTTCATAGGATTGGGTCTGACTGAAAGTACATGTGACCTGTAATGCATCTATTTCAGAGACCTGGATCTATGGCTGAAAGTGTCTGTGACCTGAAAAGCCTCAATTTCTTAAAACAGGATCTGACTGAAAGTATGTGCGACCAGTAATGTACCTATTTCATAGACCTGGATCTATGACTAAAAGTATCTGTGACCTGTAAAGCATCTATTTCAGAGACCTGGATCTATGGCTGAAAGTGTCTGTGACCTGAAAAGCCTCACTTTCTTAAAACAGGATCTGACTGAAAGTATGTGCGACCTGTATTGCACCTATTTCATAGACCTGGATCTATGACTAAAAGTATCTGTGACCTGTAAAGCATCTATTCCAGAGACCTGGATTTGTGGCTGAAAGTGTCTGTGACCTTTAAAGCATCTATTCCAGAGACCTGGATCTATGGCTGAAAGTGTCTGTGACCTGTAAAGCATCTATTTTATAGGCCTGGGTCTACTGCAGCTTCAGAATCAGCTACCCTACCTGAGTTCGTCCATCAGGAAGGAGCACCCTGTATTCTCCTTGAGTGGTCCTGCCATCGCTGTTCTCGACATGGCTGAAGGAGTTGCCGCTGCCCTGGTCTTCCACGCCCCAGGTGAAGTCGTAGGGCATCCCTTCCATCTGGCCAGGTGGAGGGGGCTGGGGAAGGAAGTCAGGGATGTGCTCAAGGAATGAATGCTCAAAATACCTTGTATTAATCGTGCTTGCAAAAATGAAGCTTTTGGGGTCCCTTCTCCAACAGACAATTACAAACATCGTCGACAAGTTATGTTATTATCTACTTTATACAGGTAACCCTTTAGGAACCTTATTCATTAGCTTACTGCTTCTTACACCCAGACTATGGCTTCAGTAATGACGAAAGTAATTAATTTATGAAGGCAATCAAGGGGATAGGTTGAAGTGCACTTCTAGGTCTCATTTCAAATGTTTGCATCATTGAATGGAATATCTATATCGTTATTTGTAGCTAAGGAAAGCTGCCTTTTTCCTGGGGCTGACCAGAAAACCAATATTCTCAAACCATGGGACATGCCTTAGCATCTAGTAAGAACTCTAAGCGGAAACTTACATTGTAGGTATTTAAATCCTGATTTGGATGGGGAGGGGCTGGGTCCGAGGGCAGGGAGTTGGGTGGGTGGCTGGGGTGGTGGTGGTGGAGGAGGTGGGCGTGTGGTCGGCCGGGTCGGTCTCGTGGGCGTCTGGTAGAGGCTAGAGGGTTGCTGTGGCGGCTGGTACCCGTGCCTTGCTGCTGGGGCGCTGATAACCCACGGCCGCCACACAAGCCAACAGGACCAACTGAGTGAGGGAGAGGGGAAAAATAAGCTGGTAACAATAATATATATATATATATATATATATATATATATATATATATATATATATATATATATATATATATATATATATATGTGTGTGTGTGTGTGTTGTTTTTATATATATATATACATTCTATATATATGTATGTGTATGTATATATATATATATATATATATATATATATATATATATATATATATATATATATATATATATATATATATATATGTGTGTGTGTGTGTGTGTGTGTGTGTGTGTGTGTGTGTGTGTGGGTGTATATGTCCGTAACTGCACTTGAGTATGTTCATACATAACTGACGATTCAAATTTAAATAATAAACACAAATAAATATAACACACAAGTGTAATGAGCCTATGTATAAATTAATGTTTTATTCATCCATGAAATAAATAATACATAACTACATAATACATAAGGTGAATGTATCCACGAACCCACCCATTCGTTCTTTAAAAAAAAAAATTATGAAATTTATAAATGAAAGCGTGCACATTTGTATGCCTACAAACTGTGATGAGTTTTGTACAAAAGCCTTTGGTATTTGCATATAATTATGTTCACTGTCCTTGACCAGAGTTTCAAATCTGAAGTAACTCATGCGTCCGTATGTAAAATACATCGGGAAACATACATACGTACAAACGTCCTACATGCATAAACACACACACACACATACCCACACATATATAATTTATATATATATTAAATTTATATATGTACGTATACATAAATATACATAGATATATATAAATATGTATATATATAGTGTATGTATATATACATACATATATACATACATACACACATCCATCTGAACACACAAGAAAAAAAAAGGCGTTCCCGGGAAAAATTAAAATAAAAAAAACCTCTTTGACAATTACGTATGCATGACCTGGTCTAAACCGCAAGTTGTAAAATTACCCGCAGTGAGGAACATCTTACATTATACGTCAGAGTAACGTAGGAAGCGAACTCTAATTGCAGAGCGCCATTGCAACAGCGGCGGCGTATTGTTCTGTCGTAAAATGTTTCGGGAATGCGCGGAGGTCGCATTCTGAATAGAAGACGCCCAGAGCGCTAAGACGAATGTAAACAATGGGTAGGTCTATGGCACAGTCTCATAGTCTCATGAACTACAGGAAACGCTTGCAAGTTGAACTGGCGGCGCCTTCCTACTTTCACTTCATGTTTGTTTGATGAGTGATTCTTTCCTCTTTTCTACCGTTCTCGTTACGTTTATACTTTCGAGCGTAACTCTCGAATACAGAGGCATAATAAGCAGTTACTCATAACGAAATAGTCCGGTTGCGTCAACGACTTCGTGTACTGAAAAGATACCACTGATAAAGAATGTAAAGAACTAAGGGTTTCGCCGCACCAAAGAACAGAATAAAGAATGGAAAGACGCAGAAGTGCAACTTATAAATAAAATATTGCATTGCAACAGGGTAAGGACGTCAGGCTATTACGAAGAGAATGTGAAAAAAAATTACGGGAGAAAAATTACAAGTAGAACTGTCTTCCTTTCCTTCGTTATGACTGAATACTGCCCTAAAACTGAAGACCGCAGTATCTGCAAAAATACAAAAATGAGAAAAATGGTAGATGATCCCTTGCCTTACTATATGATTTTGCAGATACTGCAAATGGGACCCGCTAAATACTCGTGGAAAGCACTGAAGAATCATTCTGAAACTCCAGTAACTTGTGTATTAGTGTTTCATAAGCCCAGTAGGTGGCATATCTCAATTTCGAAAATATTGCCGATACTGCAGTTTTCCATTTTAGGGCAGGGTAGGTTTGGTTGACTTATGGTTACTAAAACTGGCGTCACAACATCTAGGACTTGCGAGGTAATGTATTATGTATGCATATGGGGAGAAAACTTCCAGATGTTTAATAATAAAATCTGTCAGAATTTCGGAGGTTGAGCCGCAAGAGACCTCCCATGGTTAATAAGCGCATTTATTGAGGAGGAAACGGATGCACGTAAGAACTTATCATAAATACGTGCATTTATGCACAGAAGAATTTATCACAAATACGTACATTTGTGCACGGAAGAACTTATCATAAATACGTACATTTATGCATACATTCATTAAGTGCGTTATGCATATACATGTGTACATACTTTAGTTACGCATATCTGCATAAAAAAACACAAGATAAGCTATTTACTCTGTCAAGAAAAAAATTAAAAAGGTAAACGTTAAATTAAGTTGTATACGTTAGCCTTGAACATTTATATAAAAAAATTGTTTAAAATTTTTTATCGAGCCATACGGTGTGGAAAAGGCTCATTAAAAATAGCGACTCCGACTAGGAATCAAGCTGAGAAGAAGAAGAAGAAGAAGAAGAAGAAGAAGAAGAAGAAGAAGAAGTAGAAGACGAAAATAAATGTGATATCTGTAAAGCATAAAGAAATCACAAGTTATGACTTAAATTCCGCCGAGAAAAAAGGAACATTAGATAAAGATGAATATATCCGTTACACCTGATATCTACACTGGGCTTATGAAAGAGGACATTAGCACCAGAACATATATAATTCAGACAAGTCTATAAAATTTATGCTCAAGCAACGTATCATTCGCGTGTGGTCCGACGCGCCTGCGCGTTCACACGCATGCACACCCCTTTTTATACTTATGCGAAGGTACCAATAAAATCGAATAAGGACTCACTTGTCTACGAGAGAGAGAGAGATACATCTTGCCACACTGGAGACATGATCCATAAGCGGTCCAATTCTATGCCCACGTTGAGGTCACGGGCATACACACACACACAAACACACACACATACACACACACAAAGTGTCTTAGCTCAGACCACCTATAACTTTCCCAATTTCTTTATTCCTCCTGGTTAAGGCGAAAATCCACTTTTTTTTAACCCTCTTGACTTTTATATTCTTACTCCCTTATTCTGGTCAATTGGTCAATTTAAGGTTCCTTGACATACTTTTTTTTTTTTCATCTTCCTCCTTTAAATCTTCTTCCTCACCCCTTTCCTCCTCTAATACGTGAATGTTACAATGCGGTGTCATGTGTATGTTTACACGAGACAGATGTTGAAACTTTGACCCAAATACATTTTTATGTTGACTGGGTCTCGTGGTTACGCATATTGAGATCTTCCATATTTTTTTTAGTTTTTTCTTTCTTTTTTTTGTCTTTGTCTTTAGCTTATGTGCGAACGTACAGACGCATTGTGTGCGTGTGTGGTCCTCGTTCATTGTCACGGTTGGTGTCTTTTTATTATTATTATTATGATTTACAATATTTATCAGAAAACTAATAAAACAACAAAAAACTTCTGTCGATAACTTATTGTCCTCACGCTCATAAGAAAAAAATGCAGGCAAGCACTCCTGGACAGAGAGAGAGAGAGAGAGAGAGAGAGAGAGAGAGAGAGAGAGAGAGAGAGAGAGAGAGAGAGAGATATTAAAGCCTACACGTTCGTGAGAGACGAAACTGATTGTCCCCATTAGTTTCCAGGTTCAATTCCCGGAACGACGACGGCAGGACACAAAAAGGTGGATGAGTAACAATTTAAAACGAAATTGCTTATACTTATATTCTGTACTCCTCTGACCTTTGCTGTTGTTACTTTTTTTGGAGGTCTCATGAATGAATGGCCTTTCGAGAGATTGCTCCTTGGACTGAGGTCCTCGTATGCTTTTGCTTATGCGAGGCACATGAACATCCCTTTCGTTAAACCTGCTTCAACTTTAACAAGTGTTTTCGCGCGCTGAATGAGGCTGACGGGTCTGTTTCCCCACAAGGTCATCGCCAGCTGCGTCCTAGAAACATTGTGTCTAGAAAGGTGATTCGTTTCTGGTTGTTATCGCCATTTTCTTGCGAGCTGTGAAAACCCAGCTTCATTCAAGCTCGTCGCACGGGCTGAATAGGCGATTTCATTTGGCTATTCAAACTAGGATTTTTTAGCTTTCAAAGCAAAACAAGATATATACTTTTATAAACACTGGTTCTAATCGATATGTTTACTGGCATTTTCTCAGACGAAATAAGAGAATTTAGGCGAATGATAAAAATGGTGCTTTCTCAGACCAAAAAAGAGAATTTAGACGACTAATAAAAATGATTTTATTTGGCGATTCAAACTAGAATTTTTTATCTTTCAAAGCAAAACAAGATACTTTTATAAACTCTGGTTCTAATCGATGTGCGTTTACTGGCTTTCTCAGACCAAAAAAGAGAATTTAGACGACTAATAAAAATGATTTTATTTGGCGATTCAAACTAGAATTTTTTATCTTTCAAAGCAAAACAAGATACTTTTATAAACTCTGGTTCTAATCGATGCGTTTACTGGCGCTTTCTCAGAACAAATAAGAGAATTTAGACGACTAATAAAAATGATTTTATTTGGCGATTCAAACTAGAATTTTTTATCTTTCAAAGCAAAACAAGACACTTTTATAAACTCTGGTTCTAATCGATGCGTTTACTGGCGCTTTCTCAGACCAAATAAGAGAATTTAGAGGACTGATAAAAACGGCGCTTTCTCAGACAAAATAAGAGAATTTAGACGACTTATAAAATTGATTTTGTTTGGCGATTCGAGCTAGAATTTTTATTTTTCAGATAAAAAAAAGATACATTTACCAAAACTGGCTCTAATCGATGTCTGTACCGACGCTCTCTCATACGAAACAAAAGAATTTACAAGACTGATAAAAACTTTATGAAACTGCAACACCTGAAACACTAAGGCAAATCGAAAAATAAAATATCAAATGAACTCGAAAGCACGTAACGATCAAAAGCAACGCAAGCAGAATATTAGCCTTCCTTAGTGCTTGTAAAGATATGTCTATCAGATACCTCGCCCCGTTAAACGCGTTCAGACCATGTCTGGCGGACATAAACAGGGCGAAATCAGTGAACGAGCAACACTCAGTGATCATTTGAGTATATAAACTCAACGATTCTCAATCCTTTAGGAAATTCTCATCGGGGAGAATAAGAACTGTTGAGCTGACGGAGATTTAGAAAGATTAAAGTGAAATTAAAGTGAACGCATGTGCTGTCACAGAGAGACTGCGCATTTTCTTACAGAAAATACATTTACAGAAAACACCCCCTTACACAGAGTCCACAATTTTGGAACGAGACCCACTTACTTTCAATAAAGAGAGAGAGAGAGAGAGAGAGAGAGAGAGAGATCCTGGTTTGAGAGAAAGAACTTTTCTTGAGAAGATATAACTTTCTGAAACTGAAATATGTCTCTGAGAAAAATGACTTTCATCAGAAGAAACACGCTCAGTACTTAAAGGGAGCGTTGTATATATATATATATATATATATATATATATATATATATATATATATATATATATATATATATATATATATATATATATATTTTTTCCCTCAAAGGAGCATAAACGTAAATGGCAAGCAGCGCATGCGCCCTAGATGTTATCAAGGTTTACGCCCTCCGATGCATTTTTTTTTTAACATTTGTTTATCTTCCTTCAGCGTTAGGTAACGTTAGGTAAATATTCGCATGACAAATCTGAATTATTTTTTTCTAATATATATATATTATGTGTATATATATATACACACACACATATATATATATGAATGTTTATATATACATATATTATGTATAAATATATATATATATATATATATATATATATATATATATAATATATATATATATATATATATATATATATATATATATATATATATATAAAAAGTGTGTTTGATTTATAAGGCTCTGCGTATAGAGGGAAAGCAGGACGTTCATATACTTTACGTGAATTTTATACCCCACGATCTATAGTGACATAAAATAGGAAAATGTGTGATAGTTATGCTGCTAAGGACGATGAATCTCAATGAAACATTATGAAAAAATGTATCTATATCATTTATCTTTTACGGAACAATAAATGATGATAAGCTGTCGCCAACATCACAATTTAATCAGATCATAAACAGGTGTTAACGTAACGAAAGCAAAATGCAGGTGTGGAACCTTCGGCACTTGCGCAAGTGTTTGTATTCACGTGAACACATGTACTCAGGTGCTCGCACAGTTAATCAACGCTCAGATCGATATCATCACAGGGAAAGATTGAATGAAACTGTTGGAGAGTGTTTTGATAGGCAGTAAATGAACAGAATTACGTTTTCTTCCAGCCATGACACAACTGTCCGATATCTCACATTGATTTCACAAACCAAAACGGAAAACTGTCTGATTCCTAACATTCATTTTGGAAAGATAATCGCAATCAGTTTAAATTAGAACATTCATATAAGAACGGTGTCGTTTCTTGGTGAATAAACTTAGTTGTCTGTTTAAGATATGGTTTTATTTTATATTATTGTTCAGAAGATGAACCCTATTCATACTGAACAAGCTCACTGGGGTCACTGACTTGAAATTCAAGCTTCCGAAGAATACTACAGTGTATACATATGAAAGAAGGAACAGAAGGTAATAGGAAATACAGAAAGAAGAGATCAATTATTAGAAAATAAAAAATAAATTAACAATGAATACATAAATAGATAAAAATGCAAGTAAATTATTAAAATACAAGGAGAATTGTTTTAGGGTATTAATGCATTGCATCTTCGCTTGGACTTCTGAGGTTCCAATTATACAACATCCTCAGTAGGAAAACTGTTCCACAGCCCAACGGTGTGAGGAATAAAGGACCTCTGGAACTGAGAAGTTCTGAGAAGTTCTTAGTTACTTGCTTAAGATATGATTCCATTTGAAATGACCTCAGAACGGTATTGTAAAACCGAGTAAGAAGAAAGTTGAATGTCTGATTCCCAATAATGTAGTTCTTTGTAGGAAGATAATCTATAGGAAAATTATGATATTCAAAGCGTAATTTTTCCGCTTACATGCTAAGCGAGAGAACTATAACATTGTACTAATGAAGAGGTGATATGAAGTATGAAATGCGCAAATAAAAAAATAAAACTTTTTAGCAAATAAAAACTTTCCAGTGTCGAAGTTGACAATTTGCTTGATATTTTGGACTATATACAGTTCGATGTTTGTGATGAAACGCAAAATTCTTGGTATCTCGATCGCTCTCTAAAACCTAATCTGTATTCTATACCGTCCGTCTGTTATTTAATACTACTGGAATGATGAAGATAATATATATATACTGTATACTGTATATAGGTATATATATATATATATATATATATATATATATATATATATATATATATATATATATATATTATAATAATTCTTCTTTTATCTCAAGACAGAATAGGATCAAAACGAGAGAAACAGAGAAGATCGCACTTATCATACCTTACAAGCCATGGCGCCGATGCGTGAGACGTCGATAGGAGCGCAAAACTGCGTTGACGAACAAGACCGCAGCGCGTTATATACCTCAACTGGGGCGGACGGGTCGTGACCTGACCTCCCTTTCCTCCAGCAGACGCACGCATGCGCGCACACACACACACACACGTACATACATAGAATCCCACTTCCTTCGCGTAAAGGGGACTGGCTTTTCCTGGCAGTGACTCGAGTTTTTCCTTGGACGTTCTTCAGATTAGGTTTTGCTTTTTTTTAAATTTTTTTTTCCTCTCTCTCTCTCTCTCTGTCTCTTTGTTCGTCACCATTCTGCGTCATTTCCTCGTTCTCTTTTTCAGTATTATCATTCCTATTGACATTACTCCTTGTACGCCTTTTTTATGTGCTCTATTCGTCCTAAATGTTGCTGGTTTCCAATTCTGCGTTGTCACCGTGTTCTTGAAACTCCTTAATATTTATTCTCTTCGGAAAGGGTTACACATTTATGCATTTTCCTTCCTGCCAGCTTATTCCAATCCATTTCATCTCTCTCTCTCTCTCTCTCTCTCTCTCTCTCTGACTTCATACGTCCTCTAGCGGTAAAAGCCTTTTACGTGGGGACTTCTAATTTATATTCATTCTACCCCAGGGGATATGGGCCACCTTCTAAGCCGTTGCTTCTTCCATCATTTCATCTCATTGAATTCAGCTGTCAGTTTTTT
>NC_089748.1:45686097-45741097 GCF_040412425.1 Macrobrachium rosenbergii
CAATTCCTTTACAAAGCATTCCGAAACTGTCATGCATTTACGTGAATCTGCACAACGGAACACAAAAGATTCATCTCACAAGTACTACAGCCATTCACACCTACCTTGTGGGCACTGGTTATGAAAAAGCCAATGCAGAAAAACAAAGCCTACGTAAATACATATAAAAGCAGGACCTTTAGACCTTCACTAAGGTCCTCTTTGGACCTTCACTAAGGCCCTCTTCAACTGAAGAGGAACTTAGTGAAGGTCGAAAGCTCCCGTTTATGTGCTGATTCACATAAACTTGGTTTTACACGGTGGCTTTTTCCTTAACGAAACAAGACAAACGCAAGAATGTGTTTTTATTACTGGCTTGAGGTCATTCTTGTCTCTTGGATATAAAGCCCCAGCTCATATTTTCATTTAAATTAAAAGCTTTCGTCTTCTCCCAGTTAATTTAAATAAATTCCTTTCGATCCTGCTTCCAGCACACCCGATTCGTAAACTCATTTACCAGACCTTTCGTCTATAATTCTCCTTTTGAAATATTGCTTCTTCGTTTTCGCCCTTTGACCATTTAACTTCAAAAATACTTTATGGATACTTTAGCATACTTCAGCGCTCATCTTGTGCATAAACTCGTCTATCTCATTAAGGAACTCTGACTCAACCTTCCCTCCGGGTAATCATTCTTTCAAGTCTTGAAGTCTATTACATCGCTGCTACAAAGCTCATGTTATTTAGCTGAGCTGGCTTAGGTTACGCACCAGATCTCTTCTGGCAATACTGTCAAGAAAACTTACCACTAATTTTTCAGGCTGCCATCATTCCTATTCATATTCCTGACGTATTCATAATGCTCCTGTATATATTCGCATAATTTCACTGTTTTGAAAGATTTACTGCCAATTGTCTCTCCTTACGAAATCTTTTCAGTTTGTGTTTGGTATCTCAAGGGATACACACGTCACTTACAAATCATATCCGCTCCTCTTAACGAACGTAGTATCCTTGTTACTAAATAAGGATGCAGCGATTAAAATGTAATTATATAACTTTAATTATATAAACTGATACGCCAAACAATTAATGAACATTCTGTTAAATTATCAAACGAATATTTACTTCTCCTACGGTGTTCTTACCTCTGAAAACCTTTGTGCAAGTTTCATGCAAACTTTTCACTTTGTTTCCCTTCCAGGGCTCAGAATTTATTAGTATATACTTTTTCCTTCCTACTTGTACAATGTAAGCAGGGGTGTACAAGAGGAGTATGATAACTATGTGGTTACTCAAAAGACATTAGAGGAGCCCTTTCTATCCATCTATCTAATATCTATCTATCTATCTATATATATATATATATATATATATATATATATATATATATATATATATATATATATTGTTTTGAGGTGATTAGTTTTATAACTATATGATTCTGAACTTGAGGTTGAAACAACATTATGAGGAAATTATAGACAGTGATATATATATATATATATATATATATATATATATATATATATATATATATATATATATATATATATGAAATTATATATATATATATATATATATATATATATATATATATATATATATATATATATATACTATATATATCTCTCTAATACCTATTCTAAACAGATGTTGGACAGAAACATGACCTCCCAAAACAAGCCCAGTCTGTAAGAAAATTACATATTAGCAGATATCTCTTTCCAGGTGATATCAAATATGCCACTGGAAATGAAGTAGCTTAAAGGACCTGGGAAACATAGAGGAAGAAACAGAATCCCGAATTTTGGAGGGGATGCAATTACGTTTTCCTCTGGAAACGTAAATCATGTCAGTGCCGTGAACTGCCATTTTGGCAAAATATACTATTTTTGTCATCGCTGAAACTATTACAGATTATTTCAGGGGGATGAATGGAGGAAAAATGAGAAGATGCGATTGACAGATGCCATATTTCGGAGAGAGAGAGAGAGAGAGAGAGAGAGAGAGAGAGAGAGAGAGAGAGAGAGAGAGAGAGAGAAGGGGGACATTGGATTGTAGATCAGTTTTTCAGTTTTCTTTTCATGTGCAAGAAGGCACTTCTGTATTTCAAATTCTCGGAGAGAGAGAGAGAGAGAGAGAGAGAGAGAGAGAGAGAGAATTTATGGAGAGAAAGAATAAATGGTTGAAAATGAGATAATACCATGTAGAAACTTGGCATATTTCAGAGAGAGAGAGAGAGAGAGAGAGAGAGAGAGAGAGAGAGAGAGAGAGAGAGAGAGAGAGAGAGAGGAAAAGTTTGCAACCACTCGTTTTTATGACGTCTCTACTGCTGCAGGGTCGCGTTCTATTGGCTTCGTTTGAAGCGAGTTCATTCCATCTGGCCCTGCCATCCTTTTTCTTCTCCTTCTACTCGAGTCCTATTATATCTCCGCCAGCCTGAAAAATGCCCGAATCCTTTCCCTTCCACGGAGCGTGACTCGGGGAATGACTGACCAAAAGCGATTAATGCAACAGAAACGACCCCGATATCCAAGTTCTTCTATTTTTCTCTTTTTTTTCTTTTCAGTCGCCGCTAAACGTGCCTATGGTTGAGCTACCAAAGTTAATTAAGATTCTTGTTCGCTGGGAGAAAAGACATGAAAGGCGAGGGTACTATGTACCCTTGCAAAAGCTGACTGAATCTCTCTCTCTTTCTCTCTCTCTCAATCATGTCCTAAGCGCTTGAGATACAGATGTGCTTTATTCTTTCTCTCAATCAGGTCCCGAGCGTTTGAGATACAGGTGTGCTTTCTTGCATTTGAAATAAACAGAACGCATTTAAGAGTATCTCTCTCTCTCTCTCTCTCTCTCCAGGTCGCAGGCGTCTGGAAAACAGATGTGCTTTCTTGCATTTTAAGTAAACAGAACGCATTAAGTCTCTCTCTCTCTCTCTCTCTCTCTCTCTCTCTCTCTCTCTCTCTCTCTCCAGGTCGCAGGCGTCTGGAAAACAGATGTGCTTCCTTGCATTTTAACTAAGCGGAAAGCCTTTAAGAGTGAAATTTTTTCGATGTACATGGGTTTTCAGAATAACATTTTTCAATAAAGTGTTGTCTTACCTTAAGCGAAATATTACCATCCGCCACTTATTTACTAGCTGTTAAAAAAAAGCTGAAATTCTTCTGCAAAACACATCTGCAGATTCAAATCCAAGCCATTAAACTAGACATAAATCCCAGGTCAATTCTGGATGCAGTTAACCCTTTCACAGCCGCCAAATCTGTCTTACATCTCCTTGCTTTTAATGCAAGGCTTTCCTGAAAGGTGTCAGAGATTGGGAAATGTTCTTTGGATTTGTCCAAGGAGCACGTTTTCATTTATGGTCGATGGGAATAGTTTAATATTTTTGTTTAAAATATACCTGTTATTTTTCGTTTGCCTTCTAATATTGATTGTAAATAAACAGGGATGGGGACAATTGAATGCATGTATTTTTGTCTAAGTGTGTGTGTGAATGAATGTACTTTTATCCATATGACTAACCTCAAATCGTAAATATCTAACAAATTAGACTGTAAATTGAAGGCTAAGTACAATACACAGGTTTTAATCTTATTCTAAAAAAATATTTACAGTTGCACGACCTACTGAATGATTTCTCCCTGCTTCAGAAAATCACTGGAGACATGTTTCTCGCAAGGCGTATTTCTTCTTTTACTTATACAAATTACCTGTAAATATCTAACCCATTAAAATTCAACAGCAAATCAATCCACAAATGATTCAGAAAGCACACGAATTGCAAGAATCTCTCTCATATTTACAACTCAGACGATGAACAGGAAAAAAAGCAAAGCTACTGAAGATTTGAGTAACAGTGAAATTTCTTTTTTTCCATTGCGGAGTGACATGCAACAGGCGGCCTCTTGCTTGCAATGCTGCTGCTCTCTATGCGGAGACAGTGCGACCTTGCAGGCTCAGCTGGAAGATGAGAGAGAGAGAGAGAGAGAGAGAGAGAGAGAGAGAGAGAGAGAGAGAAGAGACTGTCCTGAATTCTCCAGCGATGGAAAGCAGTCAGAATTGGAAATACACGTTCACTGGAAGGTGTAGAGAGAGAGAGAGAGAGAGAGAGAGAGAGAGAGATTGTCCTGTATTTTCAAGCCATGGAAATGAAAGTCGTAAAAATGGGGGGAAAAAACGAACACGTTCACCGGAATAAATATCGATGGTCTCATCACTCGCAGTCTCGAAGTTGTTAGCTTAGCACACGCATGCGCAGTGTAACGGCTTCGGTAATTATTAGCGTAGCAGTTGTTGCTGCTGTTTTTGACGTTTATCGGAGGGAAAATATTTATCCTAGAGTTTCTTACGAGCGTAAAATTGAGAATTTTTCCATCTTCATTAATGCGAGCACAATAGGTCTGTGATTGGATATATAACTTGTAAAGGGTAGTAGCCGCCATGGAGCTGAGAAGTTAGGAATTTTGCCATTATTAGTTTTGGTTCAATTTTTATAACTTCAAGTTATATCTGCTTATCGTTTCCCCGTCTCTCTCTCTCTCTCTCTCCCAAAAACGAACATCCAGAAAAAATAAGTTTAAAAAAACCTTTCTTAATTTCATTATTCTTTTTATTTTGGGTTTATTTTGCAAAATCGCAAATTATATCCACTTACCAGCTCACTCTCTCTCTCTCTCTCTTTCTATACATAAAAAATGAATATCTAGGAAAAAATAAGATTTAATAAAAAATGTCAAAATTTAATTATTTTTGGTTTATTTTGTGAAACCTCAAGTTATATCCCTTTCCAAGCTCTCTCTCTCTCTCTCTCTCTCTCTCTCTCTCTCTCTCTCTCTCTCTCTCTCTCTCTCTCTCTCTATATATATATATATATATATATATTAAAAATGTAATACCAGAAAAAGATTTTGAAAAAATTTATCAATTTAAATTATTTCTGGTTTATTTTGTAAAACCTCAAGTTATATCCCATATCAAGCTCTCTCTTTCTCTCGCTACACGAAAAGTAACATCCAGAAAAAAAAAGATTGAAAAAATGCACAATTTCCCCCAGAGAGGAAAGACAAAAATCAAGCAAAAATCGAGGAGAACTCATTACCACGAGCGACCTCTTCCCTCTTACGACTTTCTCACGTGTTGAGAAGGACGCCTTCGAGAATTTCGAACGAATCCGTTTTTAAAAACGAAAAAGCTGAGAAGTGCCGATGCGCCAAGTTCTGAATTTGAGATTTGCATGCTTGCGCCCGCTGATTCCCGATGACTGACTGTTTGCTTGTTCCTCCAAGCACGTTACTTCTTTTTGATTTTTTATCTATTTTTTTTTTTGGGGCGCGGGACGGTTTTGTGCCTTTGAGGTGAAACTGTATGAAAAAAATAGAAGCATTTGAAATCAAGTTTTTTTTTGGGGTTTGAAAATTAAGTAATTTATTCGTTTATTGGTTCGAAAATTAAGTAATTTGTTTTTATTTGTTTATTGGTTCGAAAATCAAGTAATTTGTTTTTATTTGTTTATTGGTTCGAAAATTAAGTAATTTACTTTCATTTGTTTACCGGTTCGAAAATTAAGTAATTTATTTTCATTTGTTTATTGGTTCGAAAATTAAATAATTTATTTTCATTTGTTTATTGGTTCGAAAATTAAGCAATTTATTTGTTTATTAGTTCGAAAATTAAGTAATTTATTTGTTTATTTGTTTGAAATTTCAGTAATTTTTTATTGTTTCGAAAATTAAGTAATTTATTTGTTTATTGGTTCGAAAATGAAGTAATTTGCTTATTGGTTTGAAATATAAGTAATTCATTTGTTTATTGTTTCTAAAACTAAGTAATTTTTTTATTAGTTCGAAAATTAAGTAATTTATTTGTTTACTGGTTCGAAAATCAAGTAATATATTTGTTTATTGGTTTGAAATTTAAGTAAGTTTTTTATTGGTTTGAAATTTAAGTAATTTACTTGTTTATTGACTTGTATAAGTATTTTTTTATTGGTTTGAAATTTACGTAATTTATTTACTGATTTGAAATTTAATTTGTTTATTGGTTTGAAAATTAAATAATTTATTAGTTCATTGGTTTTGAAAATTAAGTAATTTTTTGGTTTATTGGTTTTGAAATTTAAATAATTTATTTTGTTTATTGGTTTCAAATTTAGCTTACTTGTTTATTGATTTGAAATTTAATCAACTGGTTTATTAGTTTGAAATTTCAGTAACTTATTTATTGGTCAGAAATTTAGGTAACTTGTTTAATGGTTTGAAATTTAAGAAATTTATTTATTAGTCTGAAATGCAAGTAATTTGTTTATGTGCGTGTATGTTCCATTATCAAAATTTCGCTCTGTTTATGGAATGCCGAAAGCAGAGACGACTGCAATAAAGTCCTCAGTATTCAGATAACACTGATGCCATCTACCGACGTTTTCCACGGGGAAACACCTGAAAATGTGGGAAATGACGAGGCACTAAGTATGGAAAATTAATTTTATTTTTATTTCCGACAATATTATTATTATTATCACGCTTGTGTAATATTTATGGGAAAGATGATCATATTTGTTGCCAGTACCATCTAATACTGACAGCAAATACGATAATCTTTTTTTGCAGAAATTCTGTATATGTTTTTATAATTCACAAGAAGATTCTGTTTGTCCCCAGCAATTATCAAACCATAATTGTTCTTAGCATGACATTACCATTTTTTCTGAGCGACAAATCATTAAAATTTATTTTTGTTCTTGCTTCAAGCGCTCCTCCGTGGCAGCGGCGAGTCTAAGCTTTGCCTTCACGTGCTTGCTTTTATTTTTTTACTTGGCAAGTCACACAATTAAGGAATTACCCCTGAGAACGACTAAGACCTCACATGCAGTATTGAAAAGCAAATTCAAGTTTCACCTTTTTTTTTTTTAACCCTGAATATATTTTACTAAAGGAAATGCTGAGAGTAACAAGTAGATTTTTTACTTTTTGGACGTGATTTCACTGTAAAATACCTTTGTTGACGTGCACACGCAAGGACTCACTGACCTTCAAGGTCATAAATGGTCTTGGAACATTTAAAAAAATATCGGTTTTTTATGCTCAAGATATAAATACCGTCAGTGTTGAAATATGGAAGATAACTTTTTGAAGGTTTTAATGCTGACTTCCAGCGTTGATATTTCTTACTACAGGATGGAAGGAACTCCTTTCAGATATCAGTTTTCACCAGTCTGTCTGTGAGAGAGAGAGAGAGAGAGAGAGAGAGAGAGAGAGAGAGAGAGAGAGAGAGAGAGCCAGTGGATTGTCAATACAGTAGATGATTTCGTTGGTGATTGTAATATGACATTAGCCACGTCTTTATGCTAACTATAATGCGTATCTCCACGAAGCTGACCACCTGCCTACAGGTAGGCGAGGATTTGTAATCGAGTACCCTAAGAAATATTCAGAATGAGGGTTTGCCCCTTCGTGACTAACAGGAAACTGAGATAAACATTGATAGTAAATATTTACACAACTGACCACCCTTGGGGTGAAGGTCCTGTTTAGATAAACATTAACAAAATCTCTTAATGTAGAAAATGATCTTAACTCAAAGGACCCATGGAAAACTGCATTTACCTCAGAGAGAGAGAGAGAGAGAGAGACCTACTGCTAGCCTGCCCTGTTTTCAAATTCCTCTCCTGATAACAATGATTCACGTGCCCACTGATCCCGCAGAGCGTACCTCCAAAAATGTAGGGGAGTTCAGGGAATCAAACATTCCAGCACGATCCCCTATCTCGCTCTGAGGCGAGAGCGAAGTATAGATTGCGCGTGCGCCATTTTGACATTCATGGAGGCTAAAGTTAGTCTCTTTCTCTCTCCTCTTACGACAGAATCCTTGTTTTCTCCTTTTGCCCTCACGCGTAGGATGTAACCTAGGGAGGAATGCGCAGATCGATTGCCCAAATAAGGACCTCAGAAGGTCAAGATGGTCTTATTTGATTATGGAGTCAAATAAGGTCATTAGGTGAGAGTAATGATAATGATGTAAACTGGATGAATAATCAAGGAGTTTTAGATTTACCTCTGCCACACTTACGTAACCTGGAAAACGCTTTAGTATTGATGCGTTTATGCACGCGTGCGCATGCGCGTCTGTTTTAGGTTATGGAAAAGAGAAATGATAACCAAACAATCAATAAATAAGGTAAATGATATTCCATCATATTCCTTTACACAACGATGTAACTAAAGTTATATTATCGCCACTGACGTCAGCTATTATTCATTGTATGACACCGAATGCCCCCACCCGTCCCCCTCTCTCTCTCACACACACACAATGGTGACAAATAGGTAAACTGATGGACAATCTGATGGGTACCCTCTTTTCTCTCTCTCTACAGCATTCAAGTGAAAATTGATGGACAATCCAAATGGGCCCCCTTCTCTCCCTCTCTCTCTCTCTCACAGACAAATAAGTGAAAACTGATGGACAATCCAATGGATCCCTTCTCTCTCTCTCTCTCTCTCTCTCTCTCTCTGTTCACACACACAGGTGAAAACTGATTTCTGAAAGGACAATTCACTCCATCATTTCGAAAATTTATGTACAATCGCTGTCACTGACGATTCGTAATAACTCGAATTCGTGGCGATATGGCCACTATAAGAAGGTACTACGAGATCACATACCTCCGCCATAGCCAAAGGAAATTCATTATTGCTCTGACCAACACGAACTCTCGCCATGAACGTGTTGTGAATAGTCGCTTTTTATCTCGTACAAATCTCGGTCTTCGTTGCGTAAAAAAAAAAAATTTAATTGTCGTATCTTGCAGTTTCCTCGTAAAGAGGTAGTGCCGTCAGGGCCACCTCACGTGGTGCACTGTAGGCATTACTAGAGGTTGTTAGTAGCGTCCTGAATGGCTGAAAGTGCCCCGTGGTTTGGCCTCAGAGCCAAATTTTGATAGATCAGTGTCTTGCGGTTTTAACAAAAATGTCAAAAACTAATTACACAAATAGTTCATCCCTCAGAGATATTTCAGCTTCGATGGCAATTATAATAAACGTAGGTAACTATTTCAGACTAACACAAACGCGGTTCTGGCTTCGTTAAATTCAATTACAAAAAAAAAAAAATAAAAAAAAATAGGAAGTAAATGGAAAGTTTCAAATGATAATGTGATTTTCTTTTCATATATTTTTATTTTATTTTACTTTTAATTTTTTGTCTTCTTCCATTATTCTGAATCACGTAAACTTATCTTTGAATTTCCATAGATTGATTGAAGATACTTAATCAAAATTTGTAAATATATATATATATATATATATATATATATATATATATATATATATATATATATATATATATATATAAATAAAAGTTTAATTAAGTATCTACAATCAGTCTACAGAAATTCAAAGATAACTTTACGTGATTCAGAAAATCAAAGCAAAACGAATGTCAAAGTATATATATGTATATATACATATATATATATATATATATATATATATATATATATATATATATATATATATATATATATATATGCACATATACACACACACACACACACATATATATATATATATATATATATATATATATTATATATATATACATTATATAAGCAAACACACACACATATATATATATATACGTACATATATAAAGGAGAGAGAGAGAGAGAGAGAGAGAGAGAGAGAGAGAGAGAGAGAGAGAGAGAGAGAGAGAGAGAGATTTGGTTCCACATTCAATTTCTGTCAAAATGCACTTTCAAGCTTCTCTCATGTTTCAGTCCACGGAATCTTCCAGTTTTGTGAAACTTTCAGTGAGAGAACAAACTACTACCTGCTAAGCAGCATAAGGCATCCGACCTTTTAATTATAAAATCTAGATATCGTTAAGAAAAATATTTAAAGTCATAACAATCAATGAGACACGATTCAAATGATAAACCGACCTCAAGACTGACAAAGAAAAAAAAAATAAAAAATTGGCAATAACCCACGGAGGGATTTGGAAAAAAAAACAAGGATTAAAGAAAATAAGTAAAAAATTTGCCGAAGTTTCTTCGGCGCAATCGAGTTTTCTGTACAGCCACCGAAAATAGACCTATCCTTCGGTGGTCTTGGTAAAATACTGTATGAGCCGCGGCCCATGAAACTTTAACCACGGCTCGGTGGTGGCATATACTATATCGTTGCCAGAAGCACGATTATGGCTAAGTTTAACCTTAAATAAAATGAAAACTACTAAGGCTAGAGGGCTGCAATTTGGTATGTTTGATGATTGGAGGGTGGATGATCAACATGCCAATTTGCAGCCTTCTAGCCTCAGTAGTTTTTAAGATCTGAGGGCGGACAGAAAAAGTGCGGACGGACAGACAAAGCCGGCACAATAGTTTTCTTTTACAGAAAACTAAAAAAAAAAAACAGAATATAAAAAAAAGTGCAATAACGCGCCACAAGAAATTGGGGAAAAAATAATACAAAAAAAAAACTGCATATAAAAAAATGTGCAATAACGCACCACAAGGATTTGGGAAGAAGCGAAGAATACAGAAAACATAAAAACAAAAAAGAATAGAGTTCTTTTGTTTGGGAAGCTATTCTTCGTCGACTTCAAACGAGGTACGCGAGCGGGAACAACAACAACAGCTTTTGTTGAAAGAAAAGGTAAATTCCTAGAAGACACTTGAGGTGAACTTCTTCTCCTGCCACCTTTTGTTCTTTGGAGGATGAGGAAGAAGAGGAAATTCATGGGATTCGTGCAGTTTAGAAAGGGCATACTCATTTGCATTTGGGACGTTTATGTAAACATTCACTAATATATATATATATATATATATATATATATATATATATATATATATATATATATATATATGTACTCAGAATAAAATAACTCATCACAAAATTCTTAATTCCTGTCTCTGATCTATCTGTTTTCTCCCAGTCTCTTTACATGGTCGAACCACCTCACCATTCTCCCACTTATGCAAAACTCGTCCCACAGATTTCAACTCTCTATATCTTTGCCATATTCTGGGGTCCATCATTTTTGCAAGGTTCCGTCTGCCATTTCATAACTCATATTCTTTGGTTTTCTTACTAACTTTTCGTTATTCTGAATATGGATTATTTACAAGAATATTTCTGTGCCGAGCAAGCCCCTTGCAGGATTCCAACATCAAAATGATCAACTTTGTAACCCAAGTCCAGTTTTCTGTTTACCTATAGAGGCTTACGTTATCAAACTCCACAAATTTTACAATTGATTTTTATCAGTTATTGCAAAATCTGATTGCCAATTGCAAACATCAGTAACTGCGTTGTCATTGTTGTCTGTAGTTCCACAAACGAGAGGCTGTCTAACACGAAATTATTTGGAAAATTTCCGTCATTCCACTCATGCATACAACTCATGGCAGCATGAAGTGATAATGGTCTGGACTGGTTAAGGAGCTGAGCAAACATCGAGAAATCTCTCTCTCTCTCTCTCTTTCTTTCTCTCTCTCTCTTTAACGGGTGAAGTGGAATTGGTGGGGTTTACAGATAAATTTTCTATAAAGCGTGAAAGATCGTTACTGCTAAGGCCCTCTCTCTCTCTCTCTCTCTCTCTCTTTAAAGGGCGAAGTGAAATTGGTGGGGTTTACAGATCAATTTTTTGTAAAGCGTGAAAGATCGTTACTGCTAAGGTCCTCTCTCTCTCTCTCTCTTTAAAAGTTGAAATCAAGTTGGTGGGAGTTTACCGAGCTATCTTTTTGTTAAGCGTGAAAGATCGTTATTGTTATACCTCTCTCTCTCTCAGGGAAGAAAAGGTCCTCATCGCTCATTCCTAACCCTTTCTGTGTCACCCTCCTTTTTCCTGGGTCAGGTCTCACCTCTGGGGCTCCCCTTTCACGCCGTCGAGGTCTCTGATGATGAAAGGATTTCAGTCCTTTTTGCAACCTGAGTCCTCCATCCAGATCTGCCGTATCTTTAGGTCGATTGCCAAGGTCACATATGCATCAGCTCGTCCAAATGTTGGTCCATTTATGACCATTTATTGTTTCGGAGGATTCTGCGTTATGTTCAGACGTATGGCGCTGATGCGATCAGCTTGAAAATATACGTTTGTTGTGCAGGTTATGTATATGAACGTACAGTTGTAGTATAAAAGCTTATTTTGCAGTTCATATATGAATATACACATGTAGAATATATGCCGATAGTAAGGTAGATACACACAGACATATGAGTACCTAATCTCTCTCTCTCACTCCATATATATATATATATATATATATATATATATATATATATATATATATATATATATATATACTCTTGCGTTAAGACATTTTCACACCACATTTCACAATACGTCAATCATTTGAATGATTTACATATTTTAGATAAACAAATCGTTCTAATGATTTATTCATCTTAAAACTCAACCAGCTTGATGCATCCACTTTTTATCATTTAAATATTATTCTTTTTTTTTTTTTTAATGAAAACCCACGCAGTCGTTTCAATATATTTTTCATTCGACATTACACAATTCCACCGACTGCTGTGATCATCGCTTCCATCTGTCGACGAGCCAATAGGCAGTTTGATGGATTGTCGAACGAACGAAAGGAAAGGGAACTTCTCTCTCCCTCTCTCTCTCTTGACGCTGCGAACAAACTGTCGTTTTCTGGCATCAGGTTTAATACTACTCAGTTTTCTATGAGTTTCGTCTTGGCTAAAACTAAAATGTGGAAATCTTTGCCCAGTGCAGTTGTGGAATCTTCTGACCTGCAAATATTGAAGCGAGGAGCAAATTCATTCCAGCCCTCTGCTGCTGCTGACGTCTCCTGAATTTCAGGTGTATCTGTTTGATCTTCTATTCCGATACTCGATTATTTATCACCTTTTCCTGCAACTTCTCTCTCTCTTTTCTTCAGGTTGATTTCCCTTTGCAGGCCTGTTGTGTATCATAGTCTATTGACTCTGTCCATAAGGGTTTGCAGCTGAAGACCTGAAGAAAGAAAAATGGACTATTCAATCGGATCCTTAAGTCTTCGGCTCCACGGATTGCTCCAGCGAGTTTCCAGGGGGCACGATTTGACTTTCCTCTTTTGTTTTTGCTGAGTATTCAGTATGCTCTTTCAGTTATTTGTCTATCATTTCATTCTTTCAGCTCTCTCTCTCTCTCTCTCTCTCTCTCTTCTCTTACTGTCGATTTATTGATTCGTTTTGTGACCAAAACACAATAATGGGCCAAAATACAATAATGTCTGAAAATTGAAGAAGTGTGTAAATATTTACATTTAGAGATTGCAATTAGTATGCTTCGAATTAGCGACTTGCACACAAAACAGTCATGTGGCCTAGCCTTCATTATCATGGGGCAACCTGTTTGTAAATTACGATGTAAAACGCATTGTAAAAACGACTGAACTCAATAAGTAATTTGACAATAACTCGGCGAGTTTGCATACGCCACTAATAAAATGTATGGGTAGAGATAAGTCTTTCATAAACATTACTTCCCTCTTGTGATTTCTGGTCCGGCTTAATTACCCAAGACACCTTCCCACCCACGTTAAGACCTGGGGAAACGAGGCAGATGTCTGCTCATGACTCGGCAGGTAGGCTTTTGGGTCTCACCAAATCTCGAACCGCTAGCTCATAAGCGTGGTAAGCTTGTGTTGCCAATGAAAACCTATTAGGCCCCAAGCAGGGTTTGAATTTAAAACCACTACAGTGGGTAGTATTATTGATACCACTCAGATGCTACCACGCTTATTTTATACATCATATGCATGTGTGAATGCATGTAAGCACACACATGCATACATATACAGTATATATATATATATATATATATATATATATATATATATATATATATATATATATATATATATATATATATATGAATTTTTATCACATCACCGTGATTCATATACAAGCATTAAGCTACAAACGTCCTTTAATATCCAATTCGCTCTACCTCGGAAATAATATATTTTCATATATGTTACCGAAGGGGAATTTTTTTAGTTGATAAAAGTTCGTTGTCCCGTGGGCTCGAACCAAAGAAGGACAAGAACTCAGGACTACAGTGACGCCCTAACCCACAAGGCCTTATTATCAACTAAAAAAATTCCCCTTCGGTAACATATATGAAAATATATTATTTCCGAGGTAGAGCGAATTGATATTAAAGGACATTTGTAGCTTAATGTTTATATATATATATATATATATATATATATATATATATATATATATATATATATATATATATATATATATATATATATATATATATATATATATATATATATATATATACTGGCAAGGGCCAGAAGGGGATAATAAAAGGCATAAGCACCAAGCGGAGCTCTCGTGTATTTAATAAACACTTCCCAGGCCACAGTAAATTACTACGTAAAACTGTCTCCTGAAGAAGCGTTCATTAAAGACACAAAAGCACCAGTAGCTACCTATGCATTTATTATTTCCTTCTGGCTCTTGCAGGACGTTTAGTCACGTGATCCTTGTGACTGCATAACACACACACACATGCACATACACACCTAGGCATCACTCACGAGGCAAAATAAAAAATATCAGAACATAAGACCTCAGGTTCCTCTAAACACTGAACCCGCAAGTCTAACAAACAAACAAGCAAATGAAGCGTCCATAAAAATTAAGACTTCGTGTAGTATTTGGGCATAACGCCCAGTACCTCTGTGATTAGCGATCATAATTCTGAATGAGAGGGCGGGCATTTAAACACTTCGTTGGCTCCAACTCCCGATTGAAACAGCCGTAAGAATTCATCATGGCTGACTTACATTCTTCTTCTTCTTCTTCTCATTCTCGCTGTGCCGACAGAAACACCAGGTTTGCCCGGCGTCTTCCTTATTAGGTAAAAGCGTTAAGCAGGCGATAATTTCACTAAGTGAAACTTAATGGGGAACTAGCCAGTGCGTCAGTCATTTGAGCGGGAAATATTCGAGGAACGTGCTTGCTTCCAGAGGCACAGAGGACGGCAGGATGGAAAAAAAATTCTGAGAAGCATTTTTGGCAGATCTTTAATGATTTGCATTCCTGAATGCTCTGGGACGTTAGAGCAGCTTATATGCGACGAATGAAACTAGATGGATATGAAGTGTGAATACAGAGCGTTAACGTTACTGGAAAACTTCCAAAAATTAACCTTAGTAAGTGACACTGGGAATGAAGGTAACGAGGAATTTGACACCCGGAAAAACTGAAGTCAAAACTACACACAACAACACGTAGATGTTCACTGATAAACAGAATAATAAATAACAACAGAGAAAGTAAATCAGCAGCGAAAATATCATGTGCTTCAGTGTGCTCGCGAGACAGCAGAAGGCCGTAGGCCTAAGGCTATAGCACACCTTAAAGTTTGAGGACGCTGGTATTATGATCACCACCTGCTGTGTGCAAGTCAAGCCATTTACCTGAAACAATTGACAGAAGCAGCTGGTGAATAAACAGTCTGCTTTCTCTCTCTCTCTCTCTCTATGTATAAACATTTTACAAAAACTGTCAGTATCAAGCCCCAAAACGTTAGGTGGGAAAAAATTATATAAAACTCACTAGAATTGTAGAGAATTACAAGGAACATTTTTAAGAGAGAGAGAGAGAGAGAGAGAGAGAGAGAGAGAGAGAGAGATCACAAATTTCAGTTTACTTAACATCAAAATCCGGTCGACTAATACTAAAATTATCTGCTGGACATCTTACAAATCTCCTCCAGATACTGAAGCCAAGAAATCCATTATTCCTGAACTTATTTCTAAACAACCTTTCTTCGTTCTTATTCGTTTCCGTGAAACATCAAACTTCACCGTCCTTCTGTTCCAGCAAACCATAAACATCAAACTTCACCGTCCTTCCGTTCCAGCAAACCATAAACATCAAACTTCACCGTCCTTCCGTTCCAGCAAACCATAAACATTCTTTTATTATTATCTCTGCAACGGCCCATCCATAGTTCCAGCAGCCTTGATCTGACGTCAATTTCTTCTTCTTGTCTCGAAGCAGTAGGATTATGTAGTAGTGACAAGTTGGCATCCCCGAATGTTCCTGATACGAGCTATATCATTTCAGAATCATTTTCCCGAGTGGTTTTAGCGTTTGGTCCTGAGGTAGGTCCATTTTTTTTTTATCTCGGTACGCGAGAAGTGCCAAAATTGCCGCTGCTCCAAGGCTCACTTACACGAGACCCTACCGAGTACGCCGGTCACAATCTCCCAGCGTTTTACAGCATCTCCGAAACTCGGCGAGATGAGACGATAAATCATCTCGGTCGTGACCGAGCGTTATTGAGGGGTCCATCAAGAACAGGTTCCCCCCATTCTATTAAACGCAGTGTCTGTGATATTGTTCTTGGGTTTTCTGACTAGATGCTTATAAAGAGCTTTCTTCCTTTGTGCTTCACGGATTTTTTTTTCGTCTTAATTTTCTTGACTCAGGTTTTTCATGAAGAGCAGGTGGGTCTGTCCCACTCATTATATATTCTTGTATGGTTTTCCTCCTTATTCCATACGAATGTCCCTCTTTCACTCGACCTATTACATTTATAAAGATATGGGACATAAAACAAGTAGATCATAACTAATAATCATTTTTAGATTGTACAAATGACGAAGGTTCATCGTTTACCTTTCTGGATTCTTGTCTTTAAGGATTTTTTTTTTTTTACCAAGAAAAGGGCTTATTCGTTGAGAGAAATAACTGACTAACATCTCTTTTCCTTTGTCGCTCTCTCCGAGAGAGAGAGAGAGAGAGAGAGAGAGAGAGAGAGAGAGAGAGAGAGAGAGAGAGAGAGAGATTGTAGAGGGGGTGGAACAAATGTGTCACCATGGAGAGAGGTGATAAAACATGAGAGAGAGAGAGAGAGAGAGAGAGAGAGAGAGAGAGAGAGAGAGAGAGAGAGAGAGAGAGAGATTGTAGAGGGGGAGGAACAAATGCGTCACCATGAAGAGAGGTGATAAAACATAAGAGAGAGAGAGAGAGAGAGAGAGAGAGAGAGAGAGAGAGAGAGAGAGAGAGAGAGAGGAACAAATACATCACCATAAAGAGAGAGGAGATAAAACATGAGAGAGAGAGAGAGAGAGAGAGAGAGAGAGAGAGAGAGAGAGAGAGAGAGAGAGAGAGAGAGAGAATTGGTGAAATCTGCCTGCACACAAACGTTGATCTAAAGACCTTGCTTCTACGAAACGAACAAATACTAAGGACGAGGAAAAAGTGGCAGAGACGGGGACCAGAGAAGGGGAAAAAAAGAAAAAAAAAGATAGGTGAAACGAATACCCAGTAAATGAACGTGAGAAGACTTTCGTCAAGATGTACTACCGGTCGTAAAATCCGAAGTGGGGGCATTTGTTCTGATAATTCCTCTCTCTCTCTTTTAGCTGTATGTGATATTTAATCTTTCAGTTCCTTTCACATATTAGGCATTAGCTGAAGTTTATCTCTCTCTCTTTCTCTCTCTCTCTCTCTCTCTCTCTCTCTTTTAGCTGTATGTGATATTTAATCTTTCAGTTCCTTTCACATGTTAGGCATTAGCTGGAGTTTATCTCTCTCTCTCTCTCTTTTAGCTGTATGTGATATTTCAGCTTTTAATTCCTTTCACATAATAGGCATTTGCTGAAGTCTATCTCTCTCTCTCTCTCTCTCCCTCCCTCCTCTCTCTCTCTCTCTCTCTCTCTCTCTCTCTCTCTCTCTCTCTCTCTTTTAGCTGTATGTGATATTTCAGCTTTTAATTCCTTTCACATATTAGGCATTTGCTGAAGCTTCTCTCTCTCTCTCTCTCTCTCTCTCTCTCTCTCTCTCTCTCTCTCTCTCTCTCTCTCTCTTCAGCATCGGAAGATTACAGCTCGTGAATTAATATGCAAATTGAAAAGAAGAAGGAGAAGAAAAAACAACAAACTCAGCTGGATTGTTGACAGCTCATGTTCTCCAAAGGTTCCCAGTGCGAAGGCAAATAAGAGATGCCATCAATCAGTGAATTTAAGCCGGAGCAGAACTTTGTGAAAATGTTTACAAGAGAACATAATATATACATAAATACATCATCCATTCATATATATACATATGTATATATGTATATATACAGTATATATAAATATATACATATATATGCACACACACACACACATATATATATATATATATATATATATATATATATATATATATATATATATATATATATATATATATATAAAAATGAATGGACAACGTATCTAAGGCAACTATTCATAAATAAGGTAAAACACAATTCACCAATTTTGAAAATACACGCCAGTGAATAGTAATAGCATCTTAGCCAATGGAATAAAGGCAATTATATATCTCAGGTTAATTCTAGCGATGAATGATTATCATTGGATTTAGGCTGTGATTATTATTCAATGATTATTGATAATCCAAGTAATAATTAGCGCTTGGTCTTAAACCACACAGATACAATGTATGTGTGTGTGTTTAAGAGAGAGAGAGAGAGAGAGAGAGAGAGAGAGAGAGAGAGAGAGAGAGAGAGAGAGAGAGAGATAACCATACGTATAAAATATGTATGTGTGTGTGTGAGACAGAGAGAGAGAGAGAGAGAGAGAGAGAGAGAGAGAGAGAGAGAGAGAGAGAGAGAGAGAGAGAGAGAGGTGACATGAACTATACATATCACATATGTATTTGAGAGAGAGAGAGAGAGAGAGAGAGAGAGAGAGAGAGAGAGAGAGAGAGAGAGAGAGAGAGAGCAGACGTGACATAAAAAATAAACAAAAATAAACATAGGCTTTCCATTTATGGTAAAAAGAATATCACGTGGCGTAATTATCTTAATGAGAGTTAACGACATAGGTTATTAACAACCATTAGAGATCGGAATCCATTATCGTTAATTGTTGAGTGTCGATGCTAATGCGTCATTGACGGTTGACAAATCGAGCATAAATTTGAGTTTAAATTCCATCACACCACACTCAAAGATGACAAGACTGATTATGCTTAATTTATAGAGTGAATGAGATTTATCACTTTAAGTAAGAGGAAATTATGCTTAACTTATAGAGTGAATGAGATTTATCGCTGTAAGTAAGAGGAAATTATGCTTAATTTATAGAGTAGGGGAGTTTACTACTGTAAGTAAAAGGATATTATACTTAATTTATAGAGTAAATGAGATTTACCACTGTAGGTAAAAGGAAATTATGCTTGATTTATAGAGTAAAGGAGTTTATCACTTTAAGTAAAAGGAAATTATGCTTAATTTAAAGAGTGAATGAGATTTGTCAGTGTAAGTAAAATGACATTATGCTTAATTTACAGAGTAAATGAGATTTATCACTGTAAGCAAAAGGATACATTTACATCAAGTGCTTTTGGCAAGTAAGAGTGACACCTGTATTTTGTATAATTATAAAGTAGTCTTAAGGAACTGCATTCAGTGGTTACTTGGGTAGAAATGAGTTCTCGAGTATGCTGAGGTGGTCTGAACATGGAGGGAGAATGGGAGAAAATGGTCTTTATTTTCTAAGGGAAAGTATTTATATAAATTTTTGAGAGAAAAGTGACTTTTGCAGCTTATGTAATGGTTGGGAATGTCATGCTTTTCGTGTATGACATATAATGAGACCGTAATCCTTTTATCTTTGGCACAGAATATTCATTTTTATAATAGACAGCAATACGAGATATTATAATTCTTTATGAACCATTCATCTGAAGCAAGTTAAAGCCTAAATGATATATTATTGTTCGAACTTCAAAAAAATATCAAAGGATAAATCTTTCCGTCTCATAAAAGTCATCCACTTCATTTCTCTAATGCTATGACTGCTAGGTAATGAATACGGTTCCTCGCCTGGCTAATTTTACGAGCACTGGACACGACACAACCGGAAAAAGCAGAAAAAAATAGTAAAATGTTACTTATGCCAGTGCAAGGTTTCCTAATGAGCGGAATTTAAATTCCACGAAGCAGAATTTACTTGATTGCACTGTGGTGGCCTTCGTGACTTATTATAAGTTCACTCGCTGGCTTTTAACTTTTTCTAGTCGAGTTCACCTTCATTTCGATCGCTGGCTAATTTATCGCATGAATGCGGGGACCTGGTTTATGAAACAGTTATGAGAAGGGAAGATCCAGGTCTTTATGAATGGATCTGCCATTGATTTAAGAGTCAGTCAGTCTCTCTCTCTCTCTCTCTCTCTAAGGATTGCATGGCGGTCGGATCAACTCGGGTATTGCAAAATGCTGCATCACTATAGAACCATCACTAATCGGCAATACACAATGTCATTGTTTACGTTTGACGTTGTCCGAAATATTACGGGAACAAGCGAACATCAGTGACACATGCTACAGCTTCCTATCAAAACAGAGGCCCTAAATACTGATTTCGAAAACTAGCGTTCACTTTCGCGAATGGTTTCGAATGCAGGTCGTTCTTCCAGTTTTTTATTGAGCCTCTATCTGGCTGTTATTCCCTTTAATGCTTCGCTAAATTTTGATTATTTCCAGTTACAATTTTATTCGGTTAACTCTTCACCTTTCTCGTTCCGTAATTTGTCTTGATCACTGAACTAAAAAGAAAGTTTTCCATACTGAATTCATTCATTTGTTCATCACTTGACGAAGTCGTGTCTTCTGTTCTCAGAATAATGTGATTAATGGTCTACAAGAATGTAGATTTTATTCCATAAAATAATCATCATCAGCGCATGGTCTGGAATTCCTCAAGAATTTTGAGGGATTCCCCGTTATCTGGGAATTAACGGTTTGTCTTAATTAATTCCACGTGTACCTGTCTGAAAACCAAAGCATTTTGCTATGTCAGTAAGGGCCATGTCCGCACAATTTCCCAAAATGCCACATTTAGAGGCTTTATTGCACAACTGGAACCTCAGAAGTTCAAGCGAAGATGAAACGCATTTCTACACTAAAACAGTTCTTGTATTTTATAATTTACTTACATTTTTATCTATTTTTTAAATTAATTTTTTATTTTATCTTTCTTTTCTAAAAATTATTCTCTTCTTTTTGTATTTCCCCTTACCTTCTGTTACTTCCTTCAAACGAACACCATAATATTCTTTGGAAGCTCGAATTTCAAGTCAGTGGTCCCTCTGCTGGGCTTGTTCCATATTCCTCTTACATTTTTCTCTATTTCTTTTTAATTAATTTTTTAATTTATTTTTACTTTTCTAATAAGTATTCTCTTCTTTCTGTATTTCCCCTTACTTTCTGTTACTTCTTTCAAACGAGCACCATAGATCTTTGGAAGGTCGAATTTCAAGTCAGTGGTCCCTCTGGTGGGCTTATTCCACATTCCTCTAGAGACGACGTCATTCAAAAAAATCAAAGTTATAGTTCCACAAACTTTCAAAACATACAGACCTAAAAAACGATTAATGCAAGATCTGGAATACGCAACTCCAGACGACCTACAACCTTCCCTACCCGGAATACCACGGGCGTGTGGGCGCCATGGGCGGGGATTACCGAGGCATGACTAATTAGTAACCGCTTAACATTCGAAAGGTACAGACAGACAGACAGAAAGAAGGGCCTTGCCTCATTTCACCTTTCATAGTAATGTATTCACTTTTTTTTTCTTTTTTGAAAGTCGGGAAGCCTTTTCTCATTTGTGTGTTATAGGTCTTTTTTTTTTTTTTTTTTTTCAGTGTCAAAGGAGCTGAATGGGTAGAGGCTTTGTCTCTCTCTCAACTCCCTTCTCTCTCTCTCTCTCTCTCTCAACCCCTTCTCTCTTTTTCTCTTGCCCCAACTCCCCGTATCTCTCTCCCCCTCTCTCTCACACCCATCACCCTCTCTCTCACCCTTCTCTCTCTCTTTCTCTCTCCTCCAACCTCTTCTCGTTCTCTCTCTCACATCCATCTTTCTCACCCCTTTCTCTCTCTCTCTCCCAACCTCTTCTCGTTCTCTCTCTCACATCCGTCTCTCTCATCCCTTTCTCTCTCTCTCTCTCCCAACCTCTTCTCTTTCTCTCTCTCACATCCATCTTCCTCTCTCTCACCCCCTTTTCTCTTTCTCTCTCTCTCAACCCCTTCTCTCTTTCTCTCTCTCTCTCACCAGACTTCTCTCTCTCGCTCTCTCCCATCCTATCTCTCTTTTTCCCCCCTCTCCAAACCCCCGTATCTCTATCTCTCTCTCTCTCTCTCTCACACACACCCGTCTCTCTATCTCTGTCTGTCTCTCTCACTTACACACACAAAAACAGACATACTGTATAAACATGGATCATATTTGGCTCGTGCATTTAATCCGATAAATCAAAACACATGATGATCATTATGACAAGGAGGGTGCTACATCCCTACACCTAATTGTTGGGTTAGACGCTGTTTACCATAGAGAGAGAGAGAGAGAGAGAGAGAGAGAGAGAGAGAGAGAGAGAGAGAGAGAGAGAGAGAGAGAGAGAGAGAACTGAACTGGAAGGTGGCTGGCATATTCGGAATCTACTTCTTCCTTCTACATACGTGAAACTCGTCATCAAATCTCTCTCTCTTTCTCTATCGCGCTCTCCCTCTCTCTATGAGAGCCTTATAACGCTCCATCTAATTGTTGGAATAGCTGCTGTTTACCATGGAGAGAGAGAGAGAGAGAGAGAGAGAGAGAGAGAGAGAGAGAGAGAGAGAGAGAGAGAGAGAGAGAAACTGAACTGGAAAGGTGGCTGGCGTATTCGGAATCTACCTCTTCCCTCTACATGCCTGAAACTCGTCACCAGCTCTCTGAAACCCGTCACCAGCTCTCTCTCTCTCTCTCCCCCACTTCTCCCCTCTGCCCCTTCCCTTCTGCAAGTGACGGCAAGTTATAAGTTATAAAAGTGAAAGGAAAAAAAAAAGTGTTTAGCATCCGTGCCACGACGGCGTTTTTCTGCCCCGGATCAGGTCAGAGTGCCAACAGAAGGGTCATGTTGGCACTCATTGTCACGAGACCTCTGATGGGCATTTCGTGATCTGGGGTTTTTTTTTTACTACGCTCAATGCCCTGATATCGTCATCTTATCAATAGTTATCTTTTAATTTCCCTTTTCTTAGTTATCTTTTAATTTCCTTTTCTTAGTTATCTTTTAATTTCCTTTTTCTTGGTTATTTTTAAATTTCCTTTTTCTTGATTATCTTTTGATTTCCTTTTTCTAAGTTATCTTTTCATTTCCTTTTTCTTAGTTATCTTTTGATTTGCTTTTCCCTGGTTATCTTTTGACTTCCTTTTTCTTAGTTATCTTTTAATTTCCTTCTTTACTTCGTTATCTTTTAAATTCCATTTTCTTAGTTATCTTTTAATTTCCTTTTTCTTAGTTATCTTTTAATTTCCCTTTTCTTAGTTATCTTCTAATTTCCCTTTTCTTAGTTATCTTCTAATTTCCTTTTTCTTAGTTATCTTTTAATTTCCTTCTTTACTTCGTTTCCTGAGAACTGGACTTTAGTGAGGTTCGGACGCAGCCATTTATGTAAATTATATTCGGGATTATATTACTAATTCGATGAGGTTTTTAAATGACCTTTACATATATATCTAAGTGACCTTTGAACATCAGTTTAAACTCAAATTAAACTGAAACACGAGAATATGCCCGGGATTATGTTAATATAGATGATAGACACGCAAGGTCCTGTTTACTTGTGAGCTTGGGTACATTTAGTATAAATATAGGCATTAACAAACTTTAATAGGTCAGAATGTGTGAAAATCTGCAGCAATACATTTCCTATCTTTGTCCAGTGACATATATAAAAAAAATAAATACCTGAAATATTTCTATTTCAAATCATTAAAAAGAACTATTTTTTTTTACCAGGAGAATAAAAACGAGTATTATTATGTTGTTATCTATGAAAAATCAAAATAAGAAATAAACAAATGTTCATACGATGAACGACTTTCTCTTTCAAATCATCAAAACAAACTTTTCTTTTACCGGGAGAATAACAATAAGCATTATTATGTTCTTATTGTGTATTTATCTTTAAAGGTGGTTGGTAATTGTACACAGCAATCGTAGGTAAGATTATACTCTTGAAATCGTAATTAAACAAGAAAACGAACGAAAATCTACACTACCCATATAATTTCCCTTCGATAGTTTAACCGCAATCAATGAAAAACAAGAAAAATATGCGCAGAAGTTTCTTCGGTGCAATCGAGTTTTCTGTACAGCCGCTACAGCGTATAATCAAGGCTACAGAAAATAGATTTATCTTTTGGTGGTCTCGGTATAATGCTGTATGAGCCGCTGCCCATGAAACTTTAACCACGATTATGGATAACTTTAACCTTAAATAAAATAAAAACTACTGAGGCCAGAGGGCTGCAATTTGGTATGTTTGATGCTTGGAGGGTGGATGATCAACATACCAATTTGCAGCCCTCTAGCCTCAGTAGTTTTTGAGATCTGAAGGCGAACAGCAAAAGTGCGGACGGACAGACAAAGCCGGCACAATAGTTTTGTTTTCCAGAAAATTAATTATGACCCGGGCATAATGAAACGTAAACTTTTTTCATAAACCCAAATATACGACATTTTCCAGGCGTGTGCGTGTGTGTGTGTGTGTGTGTGTGTGTGAATCCTGCTTTGCAATTATAACATACCTTGACCCCCTTCCTTTCTGTGCCCAGAGACTGGGTCAAATGAATGCAACGACAATGACCAAAACTAGGTACTTGGAACGTTACATTTACAATTTTTTTTTTTTGTAACGAAGCTGTGTTCATGCATAACCAGATTGGCCTCTTTCGAACTGAGATATTTAATTCCACAATCTGTTTTTTCATCAATGTTCTGTTCAGTAAAACATACTTGATATTTTAGTGTTCATGGAAGTGTACTTCAGTACCTAATGAATCATACCTTTACACTTCACAGTGTATTAAAGCACAGTGTACACTTCGGTAACTAATGAACTATACTTTACACTTCAATTTTCAAAATAATGTACACTCAACACTTCAGTGTTCAAAGTGAAGTGCTTTCTAATTCATAATCCAATATCCTGATTGTGTTTTCACTTCCCAATAAAGTATATTACTAAAATCTAACAAAAATTTCTACACTTCAGTATTCGATATTTATTCTTAGGTCGCAATGCTTGAATAATACCTGCCAGCCAATATTGCTGTCCTTACAAGAGCTAAATCAACTAGTAATTTGCCTTTGTAATTACATAAACCTAAAATAATTTATCAACCTTGTCACAGATAAAATATTCCTGCTGGATTAGAATGTCAAGACAAAGTACTTTTCTACTGAATGAACATTTTAAAACATTTCTGTTTTTAATGAAATTGATACATTCGTTACGTTTTCAAAATCCACCTGGCTAAAACTGACGAAATTTTCTGAAAGTCCGGGAATAATTATCCAGTTATATGAGACAAAGCACGAAACAAATTAAAAAAAAATTATAACCGAAAAACAGCCGACGAATTGACATTTTCCAAGAAATCTAGTCATGGCAATTATCTTGTCAGCAAAGGACTTCATTTTGTCTTTTAAAGGAAAACCAACCTCTCTCTCTCTATATCAATCCGGTTTTGCGACTCTGGTAGCAGTGAGTAAGCATTTTATCGGAAACGATGCTCACGACTGACATAAATACACTTAGAAACAAAAGGCAATTTTAGTCCGGGTAGAGAAGGCATTAACAGATAAATGGTTAAAGATCCTTTATTTACAATCTACTGGTCACTTTATACCAGATTTTATGTAATTGTACCAGCCAAAATATCCTCTTAATTTGTTGAATGTTTCACACTTTTTGGATACGCTTGTCTACAAAGCCTGAGATCCAGATGCAAGACTATGAAGAAATTCTGATGTTCGTAGCAGGATTCGAACGCGCAGCCAGAGTATCAGAACGAGGTCTAAGAATACGAAGAAATCCTGATGAACGGTAGCAGGATTCAAACCTGCACCCAGAATATCGGAACGAGGTCACGTTTATAACCTGACCAACTCGACCTCATTCTGATGCTCTGGATGAGGGTCCGAATCCTGCTACCGGACATCAGAATCTCTTCATAATCTTATACTTCGTTCTGATACTCTGGATGCAGGTTCGAATCCTGCTACTGACGTCAGAATTTCTTCATATTCTTGCATTTGGATATGAGTCTTTGTAGTGAAAAGTGTATCCAAAAACTGTGAAGAATTCGACAAGAGGGCGCCGTTGTAACTGTAATTATGTCCATAGTATAGTTAGCATTCTGAATATTGTTTAAACCTAACTTTTCTAAGTAACCAATGTTTTTATTGACGGGCAGTTCCTCATTGGACGCGTGGGTACCGTTCTCAGCTGGCACCGAGTTCGATTCTCCGACCGGACAATGAAGAATTAGAGGAATTTATTTCTGGTGATAGCAATTCATTTCTCGCTACAATGTGGTTCGGATTCCACAATAAGCTGTAGGTCCCGTTGCTAGGTAACGAATTGGTTCTTAGCCAAGTAAAAGAAATCTAATCCTTCGGGCCAGCCCTAGGAGAGCTGTTAATCAGCTCAGTGGTCTGGTTAAACTAAGGTATACTTTTTTTTTATTGAGGGGCGTTATCGATAGCCAAGTCAGAGAAAACACGCATATCGGTATGAACTAGTCTAAAGTCTTTGACCATCGCCAGGGTTGTCTTGGAAGCAGTTAGAACTAAGCAGGCATCGCAAGCAGGATGTTTCATTTAGGCGTCTACGCTACTACAGTCTTACAAAACACTGGAAAGACTGGACTTTGAAACTGCCATCAGTACTGCCACTGGACTTTAGCACGACGCTGTATAGCGCAACTTTAGCTTCTCTGCAAAAATGCTTAATAAAAAAAAAAAAAATTATTTAATGTACTAAGATTATGTGATCGTGCTCCAGACGTCTTAATAAAAAAATAATGACAAAAGTTTTACTTAAATCTTCGACACAGCTCTAAGTTGTCTCAAATCAATTGTCTTTATGTGAATAGTACACTGAGAGAATTCCTGGAGTATCTCAGAATGGCGGGTGTCAGGAAGAATGAATAAGACATAAGAGATAAAAGGTTTGTCAAATAAAAGCCATTGGGAGATTATTTATGCCGAAGGCCGAGGAATGTCTCGGTATAAATAATCTCCCAATGACTTGTGTTTGATAAACTCTTTCATTCTGACATCTTATTTATTCCAAGCATTTGGCGAAGCAGGAATCTGATTAACTCAAGAGATAATAGCTCTCCTCAACACTTGTCAAGGGAATTAGACAGCTGAAGTGAACTGAATATGGAATTTAGGCCAAAGGCCAAGCACTAGGACCAATAAGGTCATTCAGCGCTTAAACGGAAATTGACAGTTGAAGGTTTGAAAGGTGTTAGTAACAGGAGAAAAACCTCACAGTTGCACTATGAATCAGTTGTTAGGAGAGGGTGGAAAGTAAGATGGAAGAAAAAGAATATGAAAGGAGGTACAGTAAAAGGAACGAAAGGGGTTGTAGTTAACGGCCTAAGGAAGGTAGACTGCAAAGAACCTTAAGTGATGCCTACAGTGCACTGCATGAGGTGCAATGACGGCACAGCCCCCCTAGTTTTGGGGGGGGGGGAGAGAAATTGGACAGCAAGTGTAAGTATTACGAGTAAAAGTTGAAAATCCTCTCAGTTCATGGCGACAATGCTATAGTATTCACTCAATCTTGAGCGAAAGACCTGTTTTTTTCTTTTCTCCCCCATATTCTTTAAAGGGTGATTGCCCATGTCACCCGAACCTTCATTGTTCCTTTGATTTAGGGTCAAAGGTCAAGACATAAGGGGCGTTTACATATACCTCACTACATTTCAATACACTTATAAAACGGGTTGGTGGGAATTTATTTCCATATCTCTCTCTCTCTTCTCATTTCAAGGTTCAATCCCTTGTGTCAGCTGTATATGCATTTGCGTTTGTGTGTAAATAAATGGGTATTTACCAGTATGTGTTCTCCGTGCAAAGGTTTTATTTATTTTGCTAATATGTGGAATATCTCAAATGGTCTTGATCTGTTAATCGCATGGTAAAGTGAATACGATGTTAAGGGGTATATATATATGTATATATATATATATATATATATATATATACATATATATATATATATATATATATATATATATATATATATATATATATATATATTTGTATTTCCACAATGGTCCCGTGGATGAAGTATATAATAAGTCCTCACGTGAAAATAAAAGGAGGTGGTACCAAGACTTTCAACTTTTATTCCAAAGTCATCTTCAGGGTACTTTGGAATAAAAGTTGAAAGTCTTGGTACCACCTCCTTTTATTTTCAAGAATCATAATGAAGACAGTACTCTGGACAGACTTAACACCAAATCAGCGGAGGAAACCCTTTTCCTCATCCATACGCAAGCTTCCATACAGCACCATCAAATTTACGAAAGTGAAATGAAGTTAAGCTGATAATTCAAAAGGCTCAAAATGACTGGGAACTATTACGTCACAAAATCAACTCGTCCTTGAGTTGTGCAGCTCGTGGTAATATCCAGCGACCCAGATCCCGCTACGTATTGTTCCACTTCTCTAATTCATTTTGATTCCCGATACATCCTCCTCCTCCTCCTTCTTCTTCTTCTTCTTCTCTCGACCCCGTTATACGCTCAAGTGTCTTCCTGGTTCGTCGTGAATCATCACATTTGAAGTCCGTCGTTACATCCAATTGCATCCGTTTGCATCCATTCCTCGTCCTCCTTCTTCGCCTTCACCCTTCGCCCACGTTCTCCCCTTCGCCTCTACCTTTGCCCCAGTTCCCTTCGGAGGACCAAGGACGCCCGAAAAAGAGAACACACGAGCCCTGATCCGCACCACTTGGCCTTCAGGTATGGCGTCGGTCGGTTCTCTTGGGCGGTATAATAGAGACTCCATCTCCCGCTAGAGGCGCTATTAATAATAATGGCTGGGCGGTATAGATTTGATGGGGGCTAAAGCACGTTGTTTACCCTCTCATAATGGCCCCGAAACTCCCGCGGAGCTTTGCATGTGCCGGGTCGGGGAGGGGCGGGAGTTCTCCGCCGTCTCAGCTTTGACTAATAACACGATCTTGGTTGAAAGATTTCCCCGCTGATGTTTGTGGCCCTTCGGCCGGGAGGAGGTGAATTGGCGATGGAAGATGAACGATAACAGCTTTTTTTTTCTTTGGTGAAAGTAACGACCATTATTAAGGGAGGAGATCAGGAGTAATATTCTTTAGACATTTCTCTTACCTCATTAAGAGATTCCGGATTTTGACGAAGATTATTATTATTATTATATTATTATTATTATTTAGAAGACGAAACTTATTCATATGGAACAAGCCAACCACAAGGGCCATTGACTTTAAATTCAAGCTTCCAAGGAATATGGCGTTCATTTGAAAAGGAGTAACAGAAGGTAGTGGGAATTGCAGAAAGAAGAGATCACTTATTAAATATTAAAAAAACAAATAAAGAATTAATTAATAAATAGAAAAAATATAAGCAAATCTTTAAAATACAAGAATTCTGTGAATAAAAAGACCGAATTATCTGGGGGCAGAAGTTACCGGATCTCATTAATCATCAGGTAGTAGTTTTACATTAACTGGCTTTGAGGAACCTCTAAACCCCAGTGTGCGTCAAAGCCAAAATTCCAGTAACTACTGAAAAGCATTTATGATTTTAAAGCTATTACTTAGCAACAACAAATTACCTGAAGCATTTTCTCAAACTCAGATTTAAAGCAAAAGAAATTATTTTTAATTTTTCTCATACTCAGTTCATATCATAAACAATTTTGACTCTAAATTTCCTGCAGTCACGGGACACTGAAAAGTTCATTTAAACTTTACAAATCACAGTCATAATGATCAGTGAATCGATCTTTTCCTCAAAACAGCTGTATTGGGGCAATTTGTATCAATGTCTTCAGTGACTTGAAAGATGTTAGGTTAATTTAATATTCATGAGCTATTTATATATTTCTAATAATTATTTATTGCCGCTGTGTGTCTATCCAATCTCTATCTACCTTCTTTATTTTGTTTTTCTGTTTTATGGACCGTTGATTTGTCCCCCAAAACCGTAGATACATCATAAATAATAATGATGATAATTTAGTTTTAGCACAAATATTTCCACAGAGAGGATAAGTATTAATGAATGGCATTTTATTATCAAAGTAATTGGGGATAAAATCGTACCTGTAATGATTTCTATAAAATCGTCATTCAAACGGTAATTTCTTTGAGGTAATAGCACTTTAATTATTCCTATAAAAATGTCATTATAAAGGTAATTTCTTTGGAATAATAGTAACTTCAATGATTTTATGAATATATCATTAAGACTGTAATTCCTTTCACGATGAATAAGCGCTCTCAAAAAACTAATTATACGAAAAGAAATAAATAAAAATGGAAGCTTCCTCATAGATTCCTGTGGCAAGAGACCATCCGAGCGATCTCATTTATTGTGAGTGGCGTCTTCTTTTCTCATAATCTTTTCTCATCTTCTTCCTCAGGGCCATGACTGGACAAGGACGAATTTTTTTGGAGGGGTAAGTGTAATTGCCCATTTCTCATTTCCTTCATTTACAGTGTAATCGGTTGCGTGCCTCCGTTTTGTTTTTGTATTGGTATCCCGTTACAGAATCTGATTGAATGAAGAGGCTATCTTCGAACTGACGGTTTGGGAATCAACATTCGGTGCTTCAAATAACCTGGAATATGCGCCTCTGTAATCCAGACTCGACGCCTTCCAGCCCTGGGTCAGCCACTCACGCCAATGGTCCCTTTACCAATTTGCAGTATAAAGGTACCTTTTTCAAATTTTTGGGAGGGACCTAACGTCCTCGACCTTTGCTTTTATTGCCAGAAAATTTAATGCTCTCAATATTGTACAATGGCAATCTTTGTTAAGTGCTGCTTAAGAAATAAAAAAGTTAGAGTATTTATTGCCATGACTGCCTCCTTTTACTTCTGAAGGTTTGTAAGAAGTAGCTTTTGACAAAAAAAAAAACTCTCTTTCTCTCTCTATGTGTATATATATATATATATATATATATATATATATATATATATATATATATATATATATATATATATATACCTTATATATAAAAGTAAGTGTTTGTATGTATCTTTGTATGTTTGTGTTCTATAGAAATCCGAACCGCTTGACAGACCTGGACAAAATTTGGCACGTGGCCCCTATTTGACCCCAGGAAGCTTATAACTCAAAATCAAACCCCTACCCCCGTGACAGACACACCAACACAGACATCACAAATGAAATTTTCGTTTTTAGTAGTTCCATCAGGTTTTCCTTCAGGTGCTTTATGGGTTGATGGCCATTTTTCACCTGACCGCTCCAGGTTTTCTTCCAAGAGTTCTCAGACGTAAATAACTTAGAATTAACTTCACAAAACTCTTGTTAGCTCGAAGTCTCTTGACTCTAAGACATTTATGGAGACAGTTTCAAGGAACTAATGTACTTGAGAATATCGAATAAAAAAAAAAAAACAGCTGATAAAAAAAAACTGATGAAAAATGCCCGTCATTCATCTCTACCTTTCCGTTTTAACGATGTATTTTTTAGAGCATCAACTCTCCAATTCGTTAGGTCATTTTATACGTTATTAAAAATATTTTTCTCCCGACGATACAAAGCCGAAAGAATGCTGAGGCTAGCATTACTAAACTTGCTGTTAACGTCGGAAAATGGGCCTCAATTTATCTGAAGTCATCCCATTTAAGTGGGAAGAACCGTCAGGGGAAAGACGCGGCAGTCTGGTCTTCCCACATTACGCAGGAGAGCACCGAGATGAATCGAAAACTATATTAGGAGATCGTCACTGCCATCCAAGGCGCTTCCAGTTCAAGGTTTAGAGAGAGACTCTCTCTCTCTCTCTCTCTCTCTCTCTCTCGTTTTACCAGATGGTCTTCCCATGCCGGAGTATTAATGCAAGAACTTGTACTCCAGTTGCACACGCACACACACACACACACAAACAAGAGGCATTACGAAAACTTCTTTGTTGATCCAGGGACCTCCTGCTTACATTTGTTTCTGAATGGTTTCCGGGACCTTTCTTTGCGTGAACGGTGTTTTGACATTCACTAAAGCAAGACAAAATGAAAATAAACAGAAACAAGTGACGGCAAAAAATAAAAACTAATTAAAAAATACTCAAAGTAGCATGAGTCTTGAAATGGAGAAACAAATCCACAGTTATGTACGGGTACAAATATGTTTAAAAACAAATCTCTATAGACAGCTTTCGGGAATCTGTTCGAACAGATTCCCGGAAGCTCTCTCTAGGGATTTACTTTTTAAATATGTGTACACATACATAGCTGAGGATTTATTTAAAAAAAAAAAATAAAAACTGTTTTTTGTCGAATTTAGGTCATGTGACAAAAACACGTCAGTAAAATTCTTGAAGAATACTTGGGAGTACAGTATTGAAAAGGCTTCTCTCTCTCTCTCTCTCTCTTCTGTATAATATATATATATATATATATATATATATATATATATATATATATATATATATATATATATATATATATTGGTTGTAGAATTTTAGGTCATGAGACAAAACACATCAACAAAATTCTTGAAGATTACTTGGGAATGCAGCATTAAAAGCCTTCTCTCTCTCTCTCTCTCTCTCTCTCTCTCTCTCTCCGAAGTTTATGGCATTGCAAAGCCTGGCGCCTAACGATTAGATGTGGCACATTGCCTCGGTTTAAATGTGGGTATGGTAATCAGGGAGTAATTGGCTATAACAGTGAGCTTAAGGACAAGTATCGTGACCTCCGGGTCACATGAGGAGTGGAACGCAACACGCTAGGGGGGCGGTGGGGGTAGTGGTGGTGTCCTTAGGGGAACTTCAGAAGGGGGGTGAGTTTGGGAGGAAGGGAAGGCGGGAGTGGTGTGGAGATGGGAAACCCTATTTCAGCATTTCTTTAAACGACCTTATATTTTAGTTATTTCTTTTCCTCATTTCTCTCCCTGCATGATCTTCGTGGCCTCTTCTCTCTCTCTCTCTCTCTCTCTCTAGCTCGCTTTTTCGTCCTCCTGTTTTGCAACGCCGTTATTATTGGTGTCCTCTACATTCATTTTTTATTTTTTTTCCTTTGCTATTTCCGACGGCTGTGCAATATATATATTTTTGAATGGGTTTTACGGCTGCAGGATGATTCACGCTTTCATTATATTGCAAGTGCAGTTTCCGAGGTGTTTTGCAACCCTTTCAGAATTTATTTTAACTTAATAGATGACAATTATTATTATTATTATTATTATTATTATTATTATTATTATTATTATTATTATTCATGTGGAACAAGCCCACAGGGCCATTAACTTGAAATTCAGACTTCCACAGAATATGGTGTTCATTCGAAAGAATTACAGAAGGTAATGGGATCTATTTGTATTTATCTATTTTTATTCAATTAGAGAATATAGAGCCATCAGATTACACTTAGAGCATCTTGGTAAACGCATTCAGTTACTGTGATCAAGAAATTAAAAATGTAAGCGTTTCGTGATTCACTGATGTAACCTCATTGAATGTTATGATATTTAAAAACAGATGAGATTAAATTATTTTAACAGTACTTCTAAGCTGGAAAAAACGACCTGTCTGAAACGGAATGACCTAATAAGAGATTAGGTCACCCTTCAGATAACAGGACCAGGTGTCCTAACGACCTGTCCCACACGGCGTGACCCAGTCGAGATTAGGTCATCCTTTTGATAGGAGGACCAGGTTCCAAGAGAAAACCATAGAAAGGCAGATTAAAAATTAATAAAATTATTATTATTATTATTAATATTATTATTCAGTAGACGAAACCTATTCATATGGAACAAGCCCACCACAGGGGCCACCGACTTGAAATTCAAGCTTCCAAAGAATATGGTATTCATTAGGACGAATTAAGGGGAAGTAAAGTGAAATGCAGAAAAAGAGAGATCCCATTTATCAAAAAAGAAAAAAAATTAATAAATAGATAAATAGATAAAAAAGCATTAAAATGCAACAAGAATAGTATTAGGATGGTAATGCTTTGCATTTTCTCTTGAACTTCTGAAGAAGTTCCAATTGCACAACATCCTCAGTAGGGAAACTGCTCCACAGTCCAACGGTGTGAGGAATAAAGGACCTCTGGAATTGAGAAGTTCGACAGCGAGGTACATTTACTGCATACTGCGCGGAATATTTTTGGGTTAAGCCAAAATATAGCCCAGGGTCTCTGGGACTGTGCAGCAATCAAATCGAAACTGTTCTTTATGTCCGTCCAAAGGTATCATCTGGCACTTTTACTTTTGGAGGTCAGTGGGTCCTCTTCTCCTGGTCTGGTAACAAACGTGAAAAATTGGCATTAGCTAAGGGCAGATATGGGGTCCAAATTTCTTTCAATCACGACATTTTGGAAATTCAAAATCTTAGATGCCTGAGTGAAGGATTGCGAGTTTTATTAAAATTCCTCTTTTTAGTTTCTTCGTTTATACTTATCTCGTGATTTCTCACGTGAATATTTCTCAATTTCTTATTTTTCTTTATAATAATAGGGTTGGAGAAACGATTTGTTTCTCCATTTTATGACATGTTATTATGCGTATTTTTTTTATTCACTAACAATGGTTATTTGTTTACCTGTTTCTTCATACATGGTTTATTAGATATTAATTCATTCGTCTACATCAGGGATGGTCCAAGTTGTTTAGTCTGAGGGCCACTCTTGAAAAAACAAAAAGTCGTGCGGGCCACCTGTGTGTATCTATGTATATGTGTGTATATGTATATATGTATATGTATACAGTACGTATATCTGTATATATATATATATATATATATATATATATATATATATATATATATATATATATATATATATATATATTACTCAGAATTTAGGAATAAGAAATTTTTATGATATAAAAAAGAGAAATATACATTTACTTATTTTTCTCTAGTGGGCCACGTTCAAAATCAAACGGGCCACTTTTGGCCCATGGGCATGGGGTTGGACGGCCCAGGTTACGTCATATCAGTCTTGCTTATTACTGTCATTACTGTTGTCATTAGCATAATTACTGTGGCTTAGAAAGCGTTTGAATCTTCTGAATGTTTGTTCAAGAAAAATTCATCTGAATTCTCTTGTTTGTAAATAAATTTATACAACACTGAGGATTTATTTTTTTTCTGAATGTTAGTATTCCGTAATTTCATAATGTACACGATATTTCATATTCTAGTCCCAGGATTTGTATATTGTGTTATAGCATTCTTTCGTCCTTCTATCTACTCATTTGGCATTTTTCCCTCTTCACCCATGGAAGTGCATTAATAATAATAATGATAATAATAATAATAATAATAATAATAATAATAATAGTTGCTTCTACGGCATCCAGTTTGTAATAATAATAATAATAATAATAATAATAATAATAATAATAATAATAATACTTACTTCTACGGCATCCAGTTTGTATAATAATAATAATAATAATAATAATAATAATAATAATAATAATAATAATAATAATAATAATAATACTTGCTTCTACGGCATGCAGTTTGTACAATAATAATAATAATAATAATAATAATAATAATAATAATAATAATAATAATAATAATAACAATAATAATAATAGTTGCTTCCACTGTACGGCATTCGGTTTGTATGAAGTCTTCTCTATCCAGTGACATACCAATACAAAAGGCCTTCAAATGTCGAAAAAAGAACCTTTAACATGAAACAGGAACATTATTTCATCACAAGGTGAAAAGCAACAAGACCACACTGATGCTACAAAGAACGTATACAATTTACTCCAAGACCAAGAGAGACAAGGTCACACTTATGCTATAAAGAACGCATATAATTTACTCCAAGGCCAAGAGAGGCAAGGTCACTCCCCCCCCCACCCCAAATCCCCCATGTAGGCGGAGCTTTGTCTACCTTCTTATTGCGTCGGCAGGTGAATTGCAGTGACGAGCAGGTACCTCTAAGATACGTCATCGCCTACGTAGTTACCCCAGGTGGGAAGCCACTCCGCTCAATTACTGTAGGTAGACCTTGTCTCTCCTGGCCTCGATTTATTCATTGGGGTGGAAATGGCTCATCACACACACACACACGACCTTGAGAAAATGACAAAGAAGCGGGATTCACAAGAGTGCATTACGAAAAACGCGTACGGGCCACGAAAAAGGTGTTTGAAGGGATTATGACAACGCCGGCACTTTATACCTTTGCCTTATATGGGACGTTCATGACTGCAGAGAAGAAAGAAACGCGTTTTTTACTGTTTTTATTGCTTTTCGAGGGATGCAAGTCTGGGAATTAGATGAAGTTTAGTTTAAGAGCTGATTAGGGAATGGTGGTTCGTTGCTTGGTAATGAACAATCAAGAGTACAGTCACATACACACACACACACATATATATATATATATATATATATATATATATATATATATATATATATATATATATATATATATATATATATATATATATATATATATATATATATATATATATATATGAGAGAGAGAGAGAGAGAGAGAGAGAGAGAGAGAGACTATGGAATGTATTAGAGAGAAATTACTGCACACCGAGATTGAGAGAATATGGACAATATACGTGAAGGTTCCGATGTATATTGAGAGAGAGAGAGAGAGAGAGAGAGAGAGAGAGAGAGAGAGAGAGAGAGAGAGAGAGAGAGAGAGAGAGCAGTTCTTTTGCCTCGAATATGGTGAGAAAACTGTCAATTCGTGCGGCCGAATACACGATGAAATGAATACCTTCGATTTTCCCTACCAATCGAAGACAGCCCTTAGTTCCCGAACACGCAAATCCGTAGTACGCGGAGAGAGAGAGAGAGAGAGAGAGAGAGAGAGAGAGAGAGAGAGAGAGAGAGAGAGAGAGAGAGAGAGAGAGAATGTTTATCGCTTTTCCGAAGTATAGGCAACATATATGCAACACAAGAACTATTCTTTCAGCGAGAGAGAGAGAGAGAGAGAGAGAGAGAGAGAGAGAGAGAGAGAGAGAGAGAGAGAGAATTAGCCCTGTATCACCTATCATTATTATATGCAACACGAAAAATATTTTTTCAGCGCCTGAGAGAGAGAGAGAGAGAGAGAGAGAGAGAGAGAGAGAGAGAGAGAGAGAGAGAGAGAGAGAGAGAGAATAAGTGTCCTGCAAAAAAATTCATTATGAGACTAAGAAAGAAATATACGCTTATTCTATTGGCTGGTAAATATACACTGGAATAGCGTTTAAAGGTCCATGTTTTTTTTTTTTCTGCGCATTTTAACGACGCCTAATAGAACACTACCAGTTATAAATTAGACCAGATTAGAGGGAAAGCTTAAATACGAGGCGTTAATGGAAAAGTAAACGCCATATCCATTTCTGATTGGGAGCTATTTCAAAATTGGGTGTCACCGCCTGACTTGCAAATTACAAGAATAACTTGACTATAGATCGTAATCTACGCTTGATGGGAAGTGCAGCTTTTATTAAGCTGTTTGGTTTGATAGAAATGAATCATAAAGAAATGAGAGTGTCATAAGCTGATAACAACCAATATGAGGGCGGAATATATGTATGTAGGTAGGTATGCATGTATGTATGTATGTATGTATATATATACTTTTATATACATGATTCATATATATATATATATATATATATATATATATATATATATATATATATATATATATATATATATATGATTATAATCACTTTTGTACGCGATTCATTTGTCACACATTACCACAGGTGAAAAATAAGAGACGGTGTAGTCCTGACCGGTTTCGACTTTATTTCAAGCCATTGACAAAGGACTGATACAGAGTATTAGAAGTCACAAATAGATATGCTACAGGAACAGTACTTATACATATACTGTATATATATATATATATATATATATATATATATATATATATATATATATATATATATATATATAATGTATATATATGCTCTTTGGGCATATTTTCTCTCTTATGTAATTTCTGTTTAAGTAAATTGAATAATATTTTTTTATTTTTGAGAAGCTTCCTGAAGAGAAAAATAAGAGGTATAGACTGATTCAAAGTCTACATAAAAAGATAGTTTCTGCAAGAAGTAATGTCACTGACATACACACACACATTATATATATAATATATCTATATATATACACAATTCTGACTCACTTCCGGATCGAACCCAGGTCTTCAGGGCGCTGCCAACTGTGGGTTCAGTTGGCAGTGCCAATGCCTTCCACTTGCAAGACCTGGGTTCGATCCGTATGTGAGTCAGAAATATATTCCCGTTCCACACGTTACTGTGTGTTGATCACTTCTATATATATATATATATATATATATATATATATATATATATATATATATATATATATATATATATATATATTACACATACTTACACATACATACATAAAGCTTGACACGAAGCAAGGCACTTTCTCATGAGCAGTGTCAATAACTGCACGTAAACATCCATCCAACACTCATAATTTACGATAAAAGACAGTATCAACCTTCAATTATCTCAACTCGGTCGGGTCGTGAGTAATTGATTTTTTTTTCACCATCTCTCTTATAAAGAAGAAAGTTCCGTTGGCCCTTTTACTCTGCCACTTAAACTGATAAGATCTCTCTCTCTCTCTCTCTCTCTAGAAAAGGAGGGTCAGTCACCCGGGTTATCTGTGTATGGAAACCTTCAGTCAAAATGTGTTAAGAGATGTTTGTGGCATGATGTAATAGGCTATTGTAGCTTCTTGGTCGTGTGTCAAATCTTTATTTTTTTTCCTGTGCTTCAAATTTCTTCCTGCTATTCAAATCCATTTCTCTTTTTTCGTACGAGCTCTCTCTCTCTCTCATGCACACACATTATATATATATATATATATATATTTATACATTTACGTAACCATGATATTTCTATGTATATACACATTGAATTAATATACATACGATAATGCAAGGACATACATAAAGAACATGACACCTGAAATGTATCTACAAGTCTGTCGATCTCATTATCAAAACTGACTGTCACACAGAACATATCGTCCCTTTTTTTTGGCAAAGTGTCGAATATGCATTTTTAAAACAAATTTTTTTGAGTTATCTGTATCGACGGTGATTTTGTCATTGACTTTCAATTTCAGCTATGTATTAAAAGTCTGTCTGTCTGTCTGTCTGTCTGTCTGTCTGTCTGTCTCTCTCTCTCTCTCTCTCTCTCTCTCTCTCTCTCTCTCTCTCACCATCCAGGATGATGATAAACATTTGGCCATTTTCAAAGAAAAGGATTCTGAATTTTCAAATAAACTGATATCGACGATATTCGATAAATTCCCACATTACAACATTATCATAAAACGCAATCAAATGTTTTCAAATGAAAAGCCTTCTACGACAGTGAAATAAAATGATCACAGGTGATATTTCAAAAACTTTTTGACTATAATTATAAACTTATTAAAGAGTAATAGAAACATTCTCCACGAAATGGCATCAAGACCTCACCTCTGTCGGCTGCGTTGCAGGTGTTCACAAATGTTCAAGGCTACAGTTTGAAAATCAAGAGATAAGGATAAATGCCACAGATAAAAGGTAAAATTAAGTATGACGAGAGAGAGAGAGAGAGAGAGAGAGAGAGAGAGAGAGAGAGAGAGAGAGAGAGAGAGAGAGAGAGAGAGAGAGAGAGAGAGAGAGAATTTACTGCACACCGAGGTTGAGAGAATATGGAATATGTATGTGAAGGAGGATCCTATACGATTATACACACAGTACATAATGAGAGAGAGAGAGAGAGAGAGAGAGAGAGAGAGAGAGAGAGAGAGAGAGAGAGAGAGAGAGAGAGAGAGAGATTATGGACCGTACTTGGGAGAAATTACTGCATACCGAGAATATGGAATACGTGAAGTAAGTTACGATACGATTACACATGCTTATTGAGAGAGAGAGAGAGAGAGAGAGAGAGAGAGAGAGAGAGAGAGAGAGAGAGAGAGAGAGAGAGAGAGAGAGAGAGAGAGAAATTACCGCACACCGAGATTGGGAGAATATGGAAAATATATGTAGAGGTTAAGATTATACCAATATACTGAGAGAGAGAGAGAGAGAGAGAGAGAGAGAGAGAGAGAGAGAGAGAGAGAGAGAGAGTTTCATTTTTTAAAGACTACCATTAAGAACGCCGGTAATTTGTCTTAACCCGAGGCTTTGCCTTGTTACAGCGGCAACAGCACACCTGGTGACAAATCAGGCACGCGATGATTACAGGTAAAGGAGGTGGGCATTTGGAGGAAGCGATGGCTCAAAGGATATGTAAATAAACAAAAGATGATGCCTTGGGGTTACTAAAATCCATATATATCATAGTTCTGCTCCTTCAGTTGAAGAGATGTTTGTAACATACAACTGTAATACGATTAAGGTCACTAGTTGTGTCCACTCAAGTAATCGTTGGTGCTCAAATGACAAATAAATCCTTATATTAGGCAATTCTGAGTCTTCAGTTTAAGAGATGTTAATAGGATTTAACTCTTGCACCGTTAATCATTAACTCTTACGGTAACTGAATTTATCATGAACTCTCAGCACGTACAAAAGAAAAACAAAATTGAAAACACGAATGAACGATGATTCTCCTAAAGAGAAACGTACAAGAGAAATTAACAATAATAAACAAGTAAATAGAATGTGGAGAAGAGCACGAACGAACGTCCATTCTTTTAAACAGAAACGTACAAGAAAAATTAACAATAATAATAGGAAAAAAATAAAACAGAATCAGGTATGAATTTCGCAAGTCCAACTACCTGATTATACTAATGGCCTGTTTCAGGCGCATTGGCGTCAAGACCATCTGTGGTAAACATTCCTCATATGGCCAAGAGAACTTGAAGCTCATCACACAGTTCTATTAAGAAAAAAATATATTTCGAAGCGTCGATACCTCTGGGAAATTAATTATTCATGATGTGTAAATGAAACGGGGTTTTTTTGAGATGAAGGAGTCACGCCACACAGCCTACTCAAATTTTAAGAGTGGGTAATCATCCTATTCTAACTCAAGTTTTATATATTTGCCCCTGGGTAAAATTTTGGAAATCTTTACTTTTCTCTAAAGCTTTATTTAAAAATATTGTACGTTGTTATTTTTCCTGCTTCATTGCGAGTCCCGTTACACTGTATGTCTATACTTAACAATAGCGGTTAAGAATGGAAATATATTATTTTTATTATTTACCCTGAGAAAATTAGAAATGAGTCCTTTTCAAAGATTTTTACTTTTTGTAAGCGCAAGATGAGACAGTCCTTAATAATAGTTCTTTTCATACAATAATGTCTCAGTTTTCTTATAAACAGGGACTGTCCAAGAAGTCTGGCCTTGACAGACTGGACAGATACACTGGTCTAACGGAAATGTCTGTTTGTAATAGTCTTAATGGACAGGACAGAAGCAACAGTCTTGATAAACTGGACAGCAGATGCCATGGTCCTTGGCGAACTGAACAAATGCTAAAGTTTTGACAAACAAGGCAAATGCGAAGTCCTTGACAAACTTGACAGATGCAATGGTCTTTGAAGTTTTGACAAATACATTGGTCTTCATGGACTGGGCAAATGAAATGGCACTGAGAGACTGGAAACTTGGACAAAACTCGACGGTCTGGACAATGCATGGTCATGACTGGTAGATTTGACAGATGTAAGGACCATAGTGGCCTGGACGTGAATTGGCTTTAACCTACTCGATAGGTGCAATGATCTTGATGAGCCTGACAGATATAATGCCACTAATGACTAGATCACAATAATGACTTTGTTAATGAGGGAAGATATATCAGCATGGAGGATTCACCTAACGCATGGGGAATGATGGTGCATTGGTCTAGATAAATTAAACAGATGTAATGTGTTTTGACTGACCACAGGTGCCTCACTCTTGATCTTTACAGATGCAAAGGCTTTGATGAAAGGGGCAGATGTAATGATCTTAACAGAGAGGACAGGTGTACTGGTCTTCACAGACAGAACAGAAGCAATGCTCTTGAGTGACTGGTCAGATGAAATGGTTTTTATGGACTAGAAAAAAAAATGATCTTGGCAGATATGACAGGTACAGTGGTACTGACAAACTTGATGAAAAAATGTTTTTAGGGACCTGAATGTTTCAATGGTCTTGATGTACATACGCAATGAATCAGACAAATCACACATATGTAAAGATCCGTAACCAGGAATATGCAATGGTCTTCATAGAATGGACAGGTGCATTGGTCTTGAAAGGGCAGTCAGGTGCACTAGATTTGACAGAGTGGAAAGGTATATTGGTCTTTGACAAACCACACAGGTGCGTGAGTCATGAGTGGAGCATTTAGGTACAACATTTTTAAGTGATGACCATGTTTGCGTAGTAATTTAACACGCCGCTTTCATTAGTTATGAACAAGAGGAGATTAATGTGACAAATAAAACTGGATGATTTAATCAATCTATTATGCGAAAACATTCGCCCTCTGCTGTACATTTTTTGTTTCACAAACTGACAGACATATGGGAATAATGTTATACGTATTTGACTAACTTACAATCCTTCATGCATAAGTTATTAATTTAATTCCTTCTACCATTTAAGGTTACTTGACGAAAATACAGTATATTAGTCATCAGGTTAATGAGCTCATTAGGACCGCGAGAAAAAACTCGTTCGCTTCGAGATTTGAAAGTATAATGGTTTTTTTAAAAGTCTTCCTTCATTACAGCACACGCCAGATACTTCTGGACATCTGTGTTCCAAAGATATTTTTTTTTTCTCTCACAGAAAAACTGTTTTTCCACACACACACGACTTGCCGAGCTGGGTTCGTCTTTTGAGGAGACCGGTAAGGTGCTGACGTGAACGACTCCTTCTCAGGTCAATTGGCTGGTGTCGTGTCGCCTTTAGACTCGTTACGAAAGTGTTTTAGGGGGTTGTGCTTCCTTTAAAACGACCCGTTCAAGAGAATAAGGTCAGACAAATACGATCCGTTCAAGAAAATAAGGTCAAATACGATCCGTTCAATAAAGTAAGGTCGGACAAAAACGATCCGTTCAAGACAATAAGGGCAGACTAAAACGATCCGTTCAGGAAAGTAAGGTCAGGCAAAAACGATCCGTTCAAGACAGTAAGGGTAGACAAAAGCGATCTGCTCAAGATCGATCCGTACAAGAAAGTAAGGTCAGACAAAAAAAGATTCGTTCAGGAAAGTAAGGTCAGATAAAAACGATCCGTTGAGGAAAGTAAGGTCAGAAAAAACGATCCCCCCAAGAAAATAAGATCAGAAAAAATTACCTGTTCAAGAAAATAATGTCAGAAAACACAATCCTTCAAGAAAGTAAGGTCAGAAAAAAAACGACTTGTTCAAGAAAATAAAGTCAGGCAAAAACGATCCGTTCAGGAAAATAAGGACAGACAAAAAAGATCCGTTCAAGAAAATGTCAGACAAAAAGATCCGTTCAAGAAAATAAGGTCAGGCAAAACGATCTGTCCAAGAAAATGAAGGTCAGAAAACACAACCCTTCAAGAAAGTAAGGTCAGAAAAAGACTTGTTCAAGAAAATAAGGTCAGACAAAAACGACCCGTTCAGGAAAATAAGGTCTGACAAAAAGATCCGTTCAAGGAAATACGGTCACACAGCCGAGAAATCTCGTACAGAAACCAAGTCCCTTACGCATCCTCTGTTATTTTATATATATATATATATATATATATATATATATATATATATATATATATATATATATATATATATATATATATATATATATATATATATATATATAATATGAGAGGATGTGTAAGGGACTTGGTTTCTGTTCGAGATTTTTATATACATATATATACGATCTTACACAATCTATTTTTTCATGGAAAAGATTCCAACCAGATTAAAAATAATGCATAGCAGCGGAAAATTACGGGAACCTAATCTGTTGTTTATAAATACTGGAAATATTCCACCAAAAAATTGCAGTGCAAAATGGTGAAGTCGATTTTTTTTAATGTGATCTTTTATGTTTTTTGTTTAGTGCGGACACAAAAGTGCAAAAACCCCTAATGTTATTGTAAAAAAAAAAGTGGAGATTAATTACGATAAGCTACCCATCTCGTAAGATCAGGGACCACGGAAGCGGGGGAAAAAGTTCCACGGCAATAAGTCTCTTGGTATCCTCAATCCAAAACGAGAGTCTTCTGTATAAAAATCACAAATTTAAAACTGATTTGTTCCGAAACTGCAAATTTACAACTGTTTTTAATGAAAGTGCAAATTAAAACTGTTTTATACGTATAAGAAAGTGCAAATTTAAAACTGTTTTATACTGACTGTGAAAATTTAAAAATATTTTATGCCGATAGTGGATATTTAAAACTGTTTTAACTGATAGTACAAATGCAAAAACTGTTTTAGATTACAATCACAAATAAAACTTTTATAGTGATAGTGCAAATTTAAAACTGTTTAGACTAAAATCCCGAATTCAAAACGGATTTATACTGAAAGTACAAATTTAAAACTGTTTTACACTACAATCACAAATTTAAAACAGTTTTTATACTAATAGTGAAATTTAAAACTGCTTAGACTAAAACCCCGAATTTAAAATTGATTTATGCTGAAAGTACAAATTTAAATCTGTTTTTACATTAAAGTCACAAATTTAAAACTGCTTTATATTAAAACCTTAAATTTAAAACTGTTTTATATTAAAATTATAAATTTTAAACTATTTTATATTAACATCATAAATTTAAAAGTGTTTTACATTAAAATCATAAATTTAAAACTGTTTTATATTAAAATCATAAATTTAAAAATTCAAAACTGTCTTATATTAAAATCACAAATTTAAAACCTTATTATACTGATAGTGCAAAGGGCTGCAGCTAGGAGCCGAAGGGACGCTGCAAAGAACCTTGAATAATGCCTACAGTGCACTGCGTGAGGTGCACTGAAGGCATACTACACCCAAGGGGAATCTAGTAAGATAGAGATTTACTTGTGAAAGAAATAATAAGTAATTGGTTTTATTCATCAGCTTTGATTTTTTTTTTATTTCAGGTCGACTACATTAGGTCAGGTCAAATAACAACTCGTTGACCTTTGGGATGCTTCGTCAGCTTCCATTAATCTGCGTTGGGATTATCCTCTTTGCCCAGGTACAAATTTTGTGAATATTATTAATATTAGGGGGAAATGAGTTCCAACTGCCCCATCTACAGTTCAGGTTTCAATTTCTTTCAATTCCTCGCAAGAAAACAGTGAAATCTGCTATTTTTGTCAAAACGAAATTTCTGAAAATGTTCCTCCCAGCAATATTACTATTGCTGGTAAAAAACAGTCTCAAAGCCACTGCTCTATATCCCGCGCATGCGTGACAGTGCCGCTGTAATATTCCTTGAAAGAAAACAATGAAATGTGCTGCTTTTGCAAAGCGAAAATTCTGACGGGATTCCTCCCAGCAAATATATATTATTAATATTGGTAGAAAAATAAGTCTCGAAGCCACTGTTCTATGTATCGCGCAAGCCTGACAGTTCCGCTGTAATATTCCTTGAAAGAAAACAATGAAATTGGCTACTTTTACAAAAACGAAATTTCTGATAATATTCCTCCCAGCAAATATATTATTAAAATATTGGTAGAAAAATAAGTCCCAATGGCCCAGTTCTATATGCCGCGCGAACGTGACAGTTCCGCCGTAACATTCCTTGAAAGAAAACAACAAAATCAGCTCCTTTTGCAAAAACGAAAATTCTGACGGGATTCCTCCCCAGCAGGATGCCCTCGCCCAAACGCTGTTGCCAGACTACTGCAGCGAAGAGGTAATGAGTGGACACATCAACAAGAGGGGCCACGCAGCAAACATCCTCCGCGGCAAGATTGAGGTCCCAGCATTCACCACCGGGAACGCCAGAGGCCTGACGGAGGTGGCCAATTACTTCGGGATAACCTCCCCGGAGGACATCCAGAATTTCCAGGGCTCGGTGGCCGAGTGTTGCAAGCAATCTGACGTCTGTCGCGAGAGGGGAGGGTCGTGTCTGCCCTCATGGTTCAAGTGGTTCTTCCCCTGCTACGACGACGGTCTGTCTGAGCGGCGCGCCATTGGCAGATTGTACCTGTATCTTGCATTGAGTCTTGGCATATTTCCGTTCATGCGAATGCCTTACAGGAAAATGCTGCAGCCAAATTATGCATGTACACACACACATATATATATATATATATATATATAAATTATATATAATATATATATATATATATATACAATCACAAATATGAGCCACTGCCAAATCCACATCGACGGGATAACGAGGGAAAGCACAGAGCATTTTCATGATTTATTGTGCTGACGTTTCACAAACCATCTCGGTTGCATTTTCAAGGCTGCAAATATTTGAACACCATATTACTCGTAATAACTAGCAGAATAGTTCGACAAAATACATAGATTTACTACATTGACATCCTCAGTAAAAGTAAAAATATAGCAGAATAAGTGAAATTTAAGAAAACAACTCAGAATACAAAGATATAAAAACACATGTAAACTTAAAAAACTTAAAAATGTAAAAAGACGTAAAATAATCTTGACACCACTAGTTTACATCAATATATTCTTTGAAGTGAGACAAAAATAAAATTAGTAAAAAACCAGCAAAAAAGAACGAAATTGAGAGTCCAAAAATAAAATTAATGCCAAAGAAAAGCATAAGCGCAAGCTACAGGTAAACGCACAGCGGAGCGATATCAAGAAAATAAACAGAAGAACCTTCAGAGACCAAAGAAACGAAAGACGAAGTGCAACGGGCCATTACGTAATGTACAATTGGATGGAGGAATTCTGCGGTTGCTTGACGGAACTAGCTTTTTGTCATTATGGACTCCTAAGACGTGAAGTTCGTTTTCATTTTGTACGTGTCCTATGATTTGAAATCTTTGGCCTCTATGTGTTTACAGATCTTTTGAGTGATTCGAATATTTGATTGTTCTGGATTGGACAGTCTACCCCCTGTCCTAAAACTTACTCCTCTATGAGAGTCCAAGCGTACTTTTAGTAGCCTTTTTGTACATCCAACATAGGTCCCTCGACTACATCTAGGGCAAATATATTTGTATACAACGTTGGATGTAAACATTGGACTCAGCTTGTCTTTGTATATGAACAGAGAACCAATGGTGACTGGGTTCTTAGGAATAAGTTTCAAGTTTAGGGCTGGTAGTTCTTTGTGTATTATATCAATTAGCTTTTTTCTGAAATTGTCATCATGAAGAAACGGAAAACTCGCATACATTGACACATACATCTTCCTGGTTTAGTTTCCACGAGGAAATCATTAAATTAGGTATTTATTTTGAAAACAACTGTTTTCCTCGTAAACTCTTTCTCAGGTACTTAAATAAAATACTCTACCGGAAAATTGTTCCTCCTATCTCTATCAGCACTGTTCCCAAATTAAAAATGTATGCGAGTTTTCCGTTTCTTCATGATGACAATTTCAGAAAAAGCTAATTGATATAATACACAAAGAACTACCAGCCCTAAACTTGAAACTTATTCCTAAGAACCCAGTCACCATTGGTTCTCTGTTCATATACAAAGACAAGTTGAGTCCAATGTTTACATCCAACGTTGTATACAAATATATTTGCCCTAGATGTAGTCGAGGGACCTATGTTGATGTACAAAAAGGCTACTAAAAGTACGCTTGGACTCTCATAGAGGAGTAAGTTTTAGGACAGGGGGTAGACTGTCCAATCCAGAACAATCAAATATTCGGAATCACTCAAAGATCTGTAAAACACACATAGAGGCCAAAGATTTCCAAATCATAGGACACGTACAAAATGAAAACGAACTTCACGTCTTAGAGTCCATAATGATAAAAAAGCTAGTTCCGTCGTTAAACTCGCAGAATTCCTCCATCCAATTGTACATTACGTAATGGCCCGTTGCACTTCGTCTTTCGTTTCTCGGTCTCTGAAGGTTCTTCTGTTTAGTTTCTCTTTGATACTGCCCGCTGGGTGGGTGTTTTACTCCGTAGTGTTTTTGCGCTTTTATGTTTCTTCTTTTGGCAGTATTAATTTTATTTTGACCTTCAATTTTTTCGTTCTTTTTTTTTGCTGGTTTTTTACTAATTTTATTTTGTCTCACTTTAAATATATTGATGTAACCAGTGGTGTCAAGATTATTTTACGTCTTTTTTACATTTTTTAAGTTTTTTAAGTTTACGTTCTTTTTATATCTTTGTATTCTGATTTGTTTTTAAATTTCACTATTCTGCTATATTTTGCTTTTACTGAGGATGTCAATGTAGTAAATATGTATTTTGTCGAAATATTCTAAGAGTATTACGAGTAATATGGTGTTCAAATATTTGCAGCCTTGAAAATGCAACCGAGATGGTTTGTGAAACGTCGGCACAATAAATCATGAAAATGCTCTGTGCTTTCCCTCGTTACCCCGTCTATATATATATATATATATATATAATATATATATATATATATATATCTAGAAATATTTGCCTTAAAAAGTATGCATGTATACACACACACACATATATATATATTATAATATATATATATATATATATATATATATATATATATATATATATACATACATACATATATATATATACATGCATATATATATCTATATATACACACATACACATAAATATATACATAGGTATACGTATGAAATTGTAATAGCCACAATGCCCTCTTAACTTTCTCGAATTCTTCTCGAGAAAGTGAAGAGGGCATTGATTGTGGCTATTACAACTACATATGTATCAGGTAAAAAGTGACCATTAGATTCTACATATACGTATACATACACACATATACATATATATTCAAAATATAATCCACAACCCTTTCTTAATCAGCTAACGGTCCCAGAACCCCAGTGACACTCCACTGTCGTCATCACCCCTGAATAAAAGCCTTCAAACCACTGGATCTGAATCCTACGCCCATTTATGACACGCCCATTTATGACGCCTTTCCTTTTCTCTGATCCCTTCAGCGCCCTCGGCGTGTCCGTGCAACGGCACGTGCACGTACGGCGGCACGTGCAAGAGCGGCTGCTCGAGTACGGAGAACTTGTATCCGGATAATTCGTGCGGCACGGATCCCAGCGAATGTGGTTGCTGCGTGCGTAAGTAAAAATGATTATTATGATTATTATTATTCAGAAGATGAATCCCTATTCATATGGAGCAAGCCCATATTATTATTATTATTATTATTATTATTCAGAAGATGAACCCCTATTCATATGGAACAAGCCCATATTATTATTATTATTATTATTCAGAAGATGAACCCCTATTCATATGGTACAAGTCCACACTATTATTATTATTATTATTATTCAGAAGATTAACTGCTATTAATATGGTACAAGTCCACACTATTATCATTATTATTATTCAGAAGATGCTAATCAACAATGCTTTCGTGTTACTGGAGTTCAGCCTCATACCAAACCGACTAAACCACTCACTAATCCGCCCCACGTCACGACTGAGACTAAGGGCAGCTTCATTTCTCGTCAGCGGAGACTTCACTACGCCCCCAAGTGTTGCATCCACTTACCCTTTGGATTCACCTTCGAGAATTATATCTAATTTATCCTTTTCTCTGGACCTTCACAGAGTGTCTGGGGACGTGTGGGGAGAATGGCCAGTGCAGGAAGTTTTGCAATTTCCTGTGGGAGACTCAGGTCGGCACTTGCATGGGGTCGTCTCAGTGTAGATGTTGCCGACGTGAGTATGGCAATAATGTTTTTGTTGTTGTTATTGTTGTTTATCGTAGCTAGCGATGCCATACTGGACTACAATACAGAATCCAGGAGAAGGCCCAGCGCTGGAACCTATGGTGAGGTCATTCGGCGCTGAGAGAGAAATTGAGACTAGAAAGGTTTGAAAGGTGTAATAGGCAGAAAGCCTCGCAGTTGCACTATGTGACAATTGTTAGGAGAGGGTGGATAGCAGGATGGAAGAACGAGAATATGAACGGAGGTACAGCAAAAGGAATAAAAGGACTGGGTTGCAGCTAGGGGCCGAAAGGAGGCTGCAAAGAACATTAAGTAATGTCTACAGTGCGCCGGCACTAACCCCTTACGGGAACCATACTGGGCTGTATACTTGTGTGTTATCTCTTTGCGGCATATCAGAAAAGGCATACTCCTGTATCAACTTCTGCAATATTAGATAATTAACCGCCAATAAGTAACAATTCATTTCGTAATACAACCATTTGCAGTTAATTATTGTGATACTAAAATAATTACTTTTAATGAATGCTTCTTATGACAGTGAGATATTTCCCTTCTGTGACGATTTACATGTTTTATATTGGGAAATATATATATCTATAAATTTAAAAATTAGCAAATTCATTTGCATTTCTTACCGATTTTTGTAATAAGACAAATGAAGATTTGACAGCTATACACATCCGCTTTGCATCAAAAACACTGTGTTGGGAGAGAGAGAGAGAGAGAGAGAGAGAGAGAGAGAGAGAGAGAGAGAGAGAGAGAGAGAGAACGTTTCCACTCGTGGACGTACAGATAGGTTCAGTACAGAGGCAAGAAGTTAAATGTAACAAATAGCATAATAAAAACTAAAGGGGCTGACCAATCACAAAGACAGGGTTGAAATCGTATGAAGAAGAAGAAGAAGAAAAAGAAGAAGAAGGAGGAGGAGGAGGAGTAATCAATTTTCTTCTTCCCCTTTCCGCCAGGGTGCGAGGGAACTTGTGGAGGCGACGGCATCTGCAGGAAGATCTGTCGACAAACGGAGTACCAAGATGGCCCCTGCATGGGGACTACCGGCTGCAAGTGTTGTAAAAAGAAGGTCGATGGTACAGTATCGAATCGGCTTACTTTGAATTTTTGTTATTAAGAAAAATATAAATCCTTCCCATGAAATCTGACTTCATAACTGCTTTCATATGGGCAAGATCGAAGGACCTATGCATCTTGTCTTCAGTAAGCAGCAGAAACTTGAAAAAAAAGCAAAAAATTGGAGAAAAATATATTCGAAACCACATAGGCCTATACAGTTTCGGAGCGCCATGCTTCCTATTCAGTGTCTCCACACGATAGAGGGAGATGACGCTCCGGAACTGTATATGTGGATTTTTAAAATATATATTTGTTCTCCAATTTGTGTTTTTTTTTCAAGTTATCATCAAAAGCAGCTGAAAATATTAAGCCATGAGAAAAAAACATCACAGTTCTAAATGTTTTTTGTACAGAGACCACCTGGGAAATTTTAGCGTACCACTGTTAGAGTTAATCAGTAATTATATAAATATTTATCTAACAACAGCTCGACCTGACTGGAGATAGCGGGAGGTGTAATTTGCATTAATTAACAGGGGAAGTTGAATATATCGAATTTCAAGACGAATTTAGGCTGTCTAAAGCTTGAAGATTTTCCTACACCATAAAAAGTATAAACTGTCAGAATGGGGATTTTTTTTCGGTGGCAAACAAAATTTTGACATACTCCCTGTTCTCTATTTACATGCTAGAATGATATTAACATACCTGGATAACTGTTTATATGTCAACTCAATTTCCTCACGTTTTGTGGTCAAATTATATATATACATGCACACAAACATACATGCACACAAACATACACCTTAAACCAAGTAGAATCTTCCATTATGATTATAGCTTAATATTATTAGAAAAAATTTTTTTTGTGGTAGGCGCAATTTTAGATTGTACATACACACACACACACAAACAAACATGCACACAAACATACACACACACCTAAAACCAAGTAGAATCTTCCATTATGATTATAGCTTAATATTGTCAAAAAAATTTTTTTGTGGTAGGCGCAGGGTTAGACTGTACACACACACATACATACCCCCTTGAACTAGGTTGAACTTGCCATTAGGATTAATGCACGTGCAGGGTTAGAATGTAGGCTACACACACACACACACACACACGAAAACATACACACACACACACACCCCTTAAACCAGTTAGAACTTTCCATTATAATTATTAATATTTCATTTCAGACTGTTCTCACGAATCGTGCGGTAGACTTGGCATCTGCTCTTCTTCCTGCCCACCCTTATTGGCCACAGCTGGCGAATGTAGTGGGAACTGTGTCTGCTGTACCTTCTATACTGCATTAGATAATCTGGGGACAAAGGCCAGCATAAGTGGCTCTCGGAAGGAAAACTGAAATGTGACAGTCAACAGATCATGAATGGTGTCAATAAACTTTTGAGTTCGTTTCTCTCTCTCTCTCTCATATTTAAACAGGAATTGTATTTTTACTTATTGGGTTTTGAATTTTATTTCATATTTAGTCTTATGTATTTCTTAGTGGTTCTCTCTCTCTCTCTCTCTCTCTCTCTCTCTCTCTCTCATACTACAACAGGATTTTTCTTTCTACTTAAGTTGAGGACTTCCCCATCTTATTTCATATTCTTATTTATATTCTATTGGCTCGCTCTCTCTCTCTGTCTCATGCTTCAACTAATTGTTGGTGTTTACTTAAATATGAAATAAAATGGAAGAGCCTTTAATTATTATCTCTCTCTCTCTCTCTCTCTCTCATATTACAACAGGATTTTTCTTTCTACTTATGTTGAGGACTTTCCCATCTTATTTCATATTCTTATTTATTTTTTATTGTCTCTCTCTCTCTCTCTCTCTCTCTCTCTCATGTTTCAAATGAATGTTGGTTTTTACTTAAATATGAAATAAAATGGGAGAGCCTTTAATTATTATCTCTCTCTCTCTCTCTCTCTCTCTCTCATATTACAACGGGATTTTTCTTTCTACTTAAGCTAAGGGTTTTCTTATTTTATTTCATATTTAGTCTTATGTATTCTTTATTTGTTCTATCTAATCTCTCTCCCTCTCTCTCTCTCTCTCTCTCTCATATTTAAACAGGAGTTTTCTTTCAACTTAAGGGCTTTCCAATTTTATTTTATATTTAGTATTATTTATTTTTTATTGGTTATCTCTCTCTCTCTCTCTCTCTCTTTTCGTATTTAAACAGGGATTTTTTTCTAATTATGGGCTTTCCAATTTGTTTTTATATAAAATCTTTTTTTATTTTATATTGGTTCTCTATGTCTCTCTCTCTCTCTCTTTTCATATTTAACCAGGGATTTTTTTCTAATTATGGGCTTTCCAATTTGTTTTTGTATTAAATCTTTTTTATTTTATATTGGTTCTCTCTCTCTCTCTCTCTCTCTCTCTCTCTCTCTCTCTCTCTCTCTCTCTCTCTCTCTTTTCATATTTAAACAAGGATTTTTTTTCTACTTGAGGGCTTTCCAATTTGTTTTTATATTTAATCTTATTTATTTTATATTGGTTCTCTCTCTTTCTCTCTCTCTCTTTTCATTTTTAAACAAGGATTTTCTTTCTACTTGAGGGCTTTCCAATTTGTTTTTATATTTAATCTTATTTATTTTATATTGGTTCTGTCTCTCTCTCTCTCTCTCTCTCGTATTTGGAAATGTATCCAGTAAATTTAAACTGTTTGAACCAATCACATCCTCCTCATGATAAGGTATTGAGCTGTTCCATTATGATTCGAAATATTGTTATTATTCTCTAAACTGCAAAACATTGATTCCTTTACTTTGCTGAGATGGCAATACTTTATATTATTCACATTGTAAAACCATCAAATAAACATCATAAAAACAATGTGTTTTCTTAATTCTGAGAAGAAATAATAAAAAAAGGTGCAAAACAATATGGTTGCCCTAATTTGAGGTGTAAAACCTTCATAAGTTTTTGTACTCCATATTCAATAAAAAAAAAATAAGCGTTGGTATATGAACAGCATGGCAATATCACTTATTATTATTATTATTATTATTATTATTATTATTATTATTATTATTATTATTATTATTATTATTCATAAGATAAACCCCTATATATATGGAACAAGCCCACAAGGGCCACTGACTTGAAATTCAAGCTTCCAAAGAATATGGCGTTCATTTGAAAGAAATTACAGAAGATACTAGGAATTATTATTATTGTGTAATAAAAAAAATCCACAATTATATAGTAAATATATTACTATGTCAAATAAACAAGGACTTTCGAACACCTGAACGGTGTTCCTCATCAGTGCTCACGTTAGCACTGATGAGGAACACCGCTCAGGTGTTCGAAAGTCTTTGTTTATTTCACGTTATAATATATCTACTACATAATTGTGGATTTTTATTACACAGATTGTTTTTCACGAAACTGTGAATCTCTTAGCATTATTATTATTATTATTATTATTATTATTATTATTATTATTATTACTCAGAAGATAAACCCATATCCATATGGAACAAGCCCACCACAGGGGCCACTGACAAAAAGAAATAAGAAAACCTGATTTAATTCAGAATCTAAGAACAAATCAGCTTCATAAACAGAGCATACAATATTTGTCCTAACAGAATCTGCATATTTGCAAAATTTAATCATTCCACAAGCAATTCCTAAAATCCCCTCCTCTTTTACAATTCGGCTAAACATTTAAACAGCGCTGCCACGTATTTTACTGACAGCGCAATGTATAAATTTCATAGGACACATTTCGCTTTCACTCTAGGAAAAGGCGTGCATGTCTAGACGAACAAGCAGTGTTCCGTGCACGTGTACATTAGGGCCAGATTAGGTAATGCCTTTGTTGGACACAACGAGAAACTAATAAACTCGGCTGGATGGATATCTATCGTAATAGTTACGTCCGTCCACGCAACGTAAACCCGCTTCGGATGATTAGAAAACAAGTAAAGAAGGCGCCGAAATTTCTTCGGCGCAATCGAGCTTTCTGTATAGCGTATAATGCTGTATGAAATTCTCAGCCACTGCCCATGATACTGCCAGACGAAGCTCATGAAACTTACAGCCACGGCCCGGTG
>NC_089748.1:45743597-45746097 GCF_040412425.1 Macrobrachium rosenbergii
TATTGTGTAGATGTGTGTTTGTGTGTGCGTGTGCGTGTGTGTGTGTGTACAGTGTAGGTCATTCAAACGTGTATATAACTATGCCGAGACAACGATTGTCACGCAAAAATTCATCATTACCGATGTAGACGCCCACATTACTTATGCATTGTTATTATAGTGTTATATCTAAAAATCCTTATTCCGTATGTTTTTCCGACTCTAAATCACCGATAATTTCGAAGACGAATCTCCGAAATAATAGGACCACGAAAGAGGAACGAAAGTTTCAGCGCCCCACCTATGACAGAGTAACGTCTTCTCAAAGCTCTCCCGCCTAATTCCACTCCGACCCCACCAGTCCCGATCACCCCTCCCCCCTAAACAAGAGAAAAGTCAAAACAAAAGCACAAATTTGGGGCCAATTCAGACGAGATCACTAAAGAGATTCTTTTCAATATGGTTTTAGTTCAGTGATCGTGGGTCAGGGGATAGGAGATATCCGTTTAGGTTGAGCTATTAATATTCATATTACCATAATTTTTTTTATTGATTTTTCCATTTAGGAGTCCTAAGAAGTTCTTTAACAACTCTGAAATACCTTTTGTTGTTGTTATTATTATTATTATTATTATTATTATTATTATTACCATAATTTTTCTGTTGATTTTTCCATTAAGAAATCCTGAGAAATTCTTTAACAACACTGAAATACCTTTTGTTACTATTATTATTATTATTATTATTATTATTATTATTATTATTATTATTATTATTACCATAAATTTTTCTGCTGAATTTTCCATTAAGAAGTCCTAAGAAATTCTTTAACAACACTGAAATACCTTTTGTTATTATTATTATTATTATTATTATTATTATTATTATTATTATTATTAATATTATATTATTATTAATATTATTATTATTATTATTATTACTATTACCACCATGATTTTTCTGTAGAATTTTCCATTAAGAAGTCCTAAGAAATTCTATAACAACTCTGAAATATCTTTTGTTGTTGTTATTATTATTATTATTATTATTATTATTATTATTATTATTATTATTATTATTATTACCACCATGATTTTTCTGTTGAATTTTCCATTAAGAAGTCCTAAGAAATTCTATAACAACACTGAAATACCTTTTTGTTGTTGTTATTATTATTATTATTATTATTATTATTATTATTATTATTATTATTATTATTATTATGATTACCATAATTTTTCAGCTGAATTTTCCATTAAGAAGGCCTTATAAATTCTTTAACAACTCTGAAATATCTTTTCTTATTATTATTATTATTATTATTATTATTATTATTATTATTATTATTATTATTATTATTATTTACAGAAGATGTCGAGCAATATGATCATACGAAGGATGATTCTACTCTGGTATCTGCTAGTGCACATTGCACTCACCAACGCTCAAGAAGCTGAAGTGGTTAGTTCAATAAAGTTTTAAATTTTATTTTATTATACGGAGGTCGACGGGATGGGAAATTCGTCGACCCTGACAATCAACATTCACTTGCAATGGAATAACGTGGCAATTTTAATTTTTTCGTTTTAAAGTCACCAATTCAATGGGCATTCCAGAGTCACTGTTTAGCCTCGGAGGGCGAGGGAAGATCATGGCTTACCCGGTAGAAAGTTAAGGATCGCCTCTCGAAAAAGAGCAGCTTATAACAAAAAATCTGTTTGTTTGTGTAGACGTGGATCTGAATATTAAAAAAATACTCATAGTAGCATGAGTCTTGAAGTGGAGAAACAAATCCACAGTTATGCATGGGTATGTATATCTAAAAATAAATCTCTACTGAGTGCTTTCGGGAACCTGTTCGATTCCCCTCTCATGAAAAGGGGAATCGAACAGATTCCAGAATGCTATACTGTATGTGTACTCATACATAATTGTGGATTTGCTTCTCCAGATCTCTGTTTGTTTGTTGACTAGTATGGTGGAAGGTCTTCCCTTCCCCTAGAGGATCTGCCATACTGTAGGTTCAGAAGTTAAAAAGTGGCTATTAGACCTTTCCTTTATTTTCATTGTGTGGGAGTGCGCGCATTTGACTCTTCAGTGAAGGGAACTTAGATACATAACAGAGATTTTTATATGAATTTTGAATTCATTTATAATTTCCGTGGCATATCTACTGAATTCGTCATTTATCGTGACGACTTGGACTGCAGAGGTAGGAGGTCAGTGAGAAAACTAAAATTTGAGAGCATTTTGGGGCTTTAAGATTACCAGCTGATTTTGGATTAGGTGGAAAGTGTCCTTTATCCAACGAGGGATGTTCTACTCTCATAATGTCATTAGGCAGTGACATACCCGCAACGCCATAATTCAGCTGAAAGGAAAATAACTGATAAATGACACATTTAGCATAATAAATTCTCTGTTTATGGTCACCAGTCTCATTTCAGCATTAAATCAACAGGATTCAATTCTCTACTGCGACTTCATGAGTGCTGATGTGACCTCAGACTCTGCCAAAAGG
>NC_089748.1:45751097-45771097 GCF_040412425.1 Macrobrachium rosenbergii
CCTTCCAGTACAAAGCTCTGGAATGTTTTCTTTATCCTATTGTTCCTATATACCATCTTACTACGATGTTTAGTGGGTAAATCTGAAAATAGCTGAGAATGTCTTATATTCTTTCATCTGACAGAGGAAATTTTCTTTCTTGCATATTCGAGTCTTTACCAGATAAACCATCCCCAACCTAACCTAACCTAACCTAGCTGAACCAACGTTTTTAGCCTTCCACTTCACCTCTATTCCCGTCTTCTTTCTTCTGCTCCAACTTCCTCTTTTCACTGCCTAAGTTCTGAATGGCTGAGAGTGGCCCAGGACGAGGCTTTGTAGCAAAATTTTCGTAAATCAGCCAACTAGATAAGTCGTCTTCCCGCGCAGATTGCTCAGGCCAACCTTGTGGGATCAACGGATACTGCAGTGACTTCTGTGGACCAGTGGGGAGGGCCAAGAGTGTCGCACCTGACGTTGGATATTACCCATGCCCTTTGGGCTGCCGGTGCTGTCAGTATGGCGGACCGTACCCTGTGGATCCTGTGGAGGAGGTGGAGGAGGCCTAGTAAATGCAAGCAGCTCTAGGGTAACCTGTGTCTTTCTGTTACAGAGGTTTTCTCTTCTTCTTTTGTTCATGAATAACATCGTTTTAGTGGCTATATCTCACAGTATACAGGTGTACTCTGTACTGGCTTTTCCTGCTAAGTATGCATGGCAGCGTATCAAGAGGAAAAAATGTAAACATGAATGTCTGAAAGCAGACTTTTTTGACTTTTATCAAACAGATTTAATGACGTTCTAATGTCTCTTTTCAGAACGTAATGCAATGACATTTCTTCTCAATAACCTTCAGATTAAAATTATTTTTTAAGTTTCAAATTTTTTAGCACCAAAATTCGATGCCTGTTTTATCTTAAAATTATTTTTGATCTGAATTCATGGACATTATAATTCATCAGCTGAGGACTAATAAGAAACTTAATTACCTCATTTACATATTTATAGTTTAAAATTTCATTGAACGTAGCAGTAAAATGTGCAATGACTCTTGGGCGAGATAGCTTAAAGCCAGTAACCCGTCAGGGGGGTGGGGGAAGGGTTGGAATTTTGTAAGGGAAGACTATAGCAAACAGGGTCATACCCACTTGCAACTTTGATTGTGACGCTTGCACCATGAATAATAAATAAAAGTATAAAAATCACTAAGGACTTTGCTTCAAATTCCTGATCCATTCATATATTTCAGAAGAGTAAACGAAGCATTAACACTATCACTTCTATTACCGCTATCATCATCACGATGATGATGATGGAATCAATGTCGTTGCTCTGAACATTATCATTGCTTTTATGACTATTATTAAACAGACTGTTGTTAAGTATAGACTATTGTTAAATAAAAAAATACATAAGCGTTTAACTTGTTGCGGAACTTCCCATAGAATAAAAAGTCCAAATAAAACGTGTCAATAAAGCATAAAAATGCCGGTAAAAATAGCATATGGATAAAGACATGATAAAGCAAATAGCATACACAAACAATAGCGGCAAAAACTGAACAAATAACAGCCAAGGGCTTCGGCTATTTACATTAGGATTAAAACCCGGATTAACGAGACTTTAATCATCACAACACAGCCGGGAAGACTTTCACAATTTGAAATCACAGGAAATGAAAGACTCGTGGCAATGAGCAGTGACACTAACCGACCTACGTGTCGAAAAATGCAAAAGGGTTATATCACTGAGGGCCACAGAAGCACGGAGAGATTTCCAAAATTTGTAGTGGAGGGCGATCTGGGCATCTGAAATCCTTTGAGTTGATGTGAGTGAAGTAGGTCTAATGGAGTGTTGAATAAAAGAACGTCATTCTTATCCCTGTGTTCCCTAGGTTCAATCTTACGACAACGTTCAGGGGATTGGACTAGATTGGAATGTGAAATTTAGGCCAGGGGGCAAACGCTGGGACCTACGATGTAGAAAGGTCTGAGAGGTGTAACAGGAGGACGAAGGCCTCGCAGTTGCACTCTGAAACAAATGTTAGGAGAGGACTGAGGAAAGTTAAATGGAAGAAAGAGAATATGAACGAGGTGGCAGCAAGGTAAAGAATAAAGGGCTACATTAGCCGAAGGACGCGCGTAAAAGAACCTTAAGTAACGCCTACAGTGCACCGCACGAGTTGCACTGACGGCGCAACTACCCTCCTGTGGGGACACCGTACAGATGGTAAATCTGAGGGCAATTGAAAATGTCTTTTATTTCTCCTGTTAAAAAAGATTTACTTTCTCATAAGTCTGAGATTTTATCGCATTCATCATCTTACCCAACAGATTGCTCGGGCATATCCTGCGGGACTGGCGGATACTGCAGTACGTCCTGTGACAAGTATCCTTTGAAGGTCAAGAGGGACGCAACTAGTGTTAACCTTTACAGGTGCCCTACGGGATGCCAGTGCTGTGAGTATGGCATGCCGTATCCTTGGGATCCTATCGAGCAGGAGGTTTCCTAAATGCAGGCACTTCCTCCATACGTTTCCTTCTGTGGATGAATAGTATTTTTTTTTTTGGTTGCTGTCAATCATTTACTCCTAGGTATTCTATTCTCTTTTTGGAATAGATTTAATTCAGTTCGACGGCATTCTTTCTCAGTAACTTTCAGATTAAAATGACTGAAATTTTCCAGAAGTTATCCTTCATTCAAAATTCAATGACAGTTTCGTTTTAAAATCATTTTTTTTTAATCAGAATCCATGGACATTAAAATTTATCAGGTGAGGACTGATAAGGACAATTTAAGTACCTCATATACATATTCATAATTTAAGATTTCACTAAACATGGAAGTTAAATATGCGACAGGTTAGAACCAGTTACCCGATTGTGTGAGGTGGGAAAACTAGTTTTAAACGCATGGAGGTAAATTTAGTTAAGGGATGACTACGGAAAACCGGTCAGACCCACTTGCAAATTTAAGTGTCAATCTTTCATCGGGAATAATGAATAAATTTATCAATAAATTTGTCAAAATCGCCGAGGCTTTTTATTTCAGGCTCCTAATACATTCATAAATTCAGGAGAATTTGTTTAAGGGATTACTGAACATTACCACTACTTCTCCCATTATGGTTATCATGACGGTAATGATGATGTTGTTTCATTGTTATCATTATCATTATTTTTGTGCTGGTTATTTAATAGGAATGAACTTACTGAGGAACCTTCCACAAACTAAAATGCATATATAAAAGGCGCAGGAGACAGAAGTCACGAAAAATTAAAATGGTAATAAAAGTGGCATAAGAATAAGGACATGCTTAACAAAAGGAATAAAATGCCCAAATAAAAGCAGCGAGAGAAATTTTAAAAAATCGAAAATGGTGATAAAAATAGCATATGAATAAAGAAAAAAAAAGGTATGCACAATTAAAAACAGTGAGAGAAATAAAAAAAATCGAAAATGGTGATCAAAATAGCATATGAATAAATAAAAAAAGGTATACACAAATAAAAGCAGTGAGAGAAATTCTAAAAAATCGAAAATGGTGATAAAAATAGCACATGAATAAAGAAAAAAAAAAGTATACACAATTCAAACCAGTGAGAGAAATTCTAAAAAATCTAAACTGGCGATAGCATATGAATATAGAAAAACAAACAGTATTCACAAATGAACAAGAAATTAAACAAGATATAGCGAAAATGGCGATAAAAATAGCTTACGAATAAAAAAAAGTATACACCATCAAAACCAGTGAGAGAAATTTAAAAAAAATCGAAAATGGTGATAAAAATAGCATATGAGTATAGAAAAACAAACAGTATTCACAAATAAACAAGAAATTAGACAAGAAATATCGAAAATGGTGATAAACATAGGTTATGAATATAGACAAAAAGAATAGGATACACACATGAACAACAAGTAGAAAAATAAAAAAAAGAGTGAAAACGGAGATTAAACATGGCATATGAATAAAGACATAAATAATAATAATAATAAAAATAGTATACACAAAAAACAATGACATGTCCCAAGGAAAGATTACTTTGCTCTAAGTCGAACCAGTTCTGATTCCCCCAGTATGCGCGTTCAACCAAGGTTGGTTGCTAATCCAAATTACCCCGTAGGAGAATAGTGACGTCAGTGCACCTCGCGCGGTGCACTGTAAGCATTACTTAAGGTTCTTTGCATCACCCCTTCGGCGCCTAGCTGCAACCCTTTTCGTTCCCTTTACTGTACCTCCATCCATATTCTCTTTCTTTATCTTGCTTTCCTCAGCCCTCTCCTAACAATTGATTCATAGTGCAACTGCTTTGAGGTTTTCCTCCTGTTACACCTTTCAAACCTTTTTGCTTACAATTTCCGTTTCAGCTCTGAATGACCTCATAGGTCCCAGCGCTTGGTTTTTGGCCTCATTTTATTTATCCCATTCCATTCCAAATGTGTAATAGTGTTTCATTTAGTTTGTTAATAAGATAAGAGATATAAGCACTGATTTCAGGTGTAATGCGTTTGTTTTGTGTTGCTTAAACGAACCCTACACGAGAAGAATAAGATGTTCAATGTTCCTTTCCAGGTTTCCATCTCGTGTTGGTCATGCGTTTGATCTCATTCAGTACAGGTGACATGAGTAAGCAGAAAAAGTTACCAGGGATTTTCACACCGCTGCAGTCACGTTCTCTCTCTCTCTCTCTCTCTCTCTCTCTCTCTCTCTCTCTCTCTCTCTCTCTCCTCTATCAACGTTTTCCCAGTTGAGGTATACGGAACATATCACTAGTGTCATCACACTGTAATCGCCACCAGGAGTTCACTGTCATTATCTCTGTTTTCGTAGACAGTTATTATAATCCATTTACTCTCCTAACCACGTTTCTAATATTCATTAGCGTCATCATTACATCATTATTATCTAATCATCGTCACCGCAATCTTCACCTCCACTATTATCATCATCACAACCCCGCCATCACAATCATCACCACCAACATCATTGTCGATCACATTCACACCTCATCACGCTGACAAAATGAATGTTTACTTTTTTCTACTTCTTCTTCTTCTTTCCAGTCTCTCTCAGGAGACCGGGTTCCCGAAGAGGAACATTTTTCATTTCTCTTCCGTGATGTCGTATGATTGCTCTGAAGCCCTAATGGCGAAGAAGCGATGACAGAACACCCGGAATTCGTGATGTTCAAGACACAGAAGAAGAAAAAGAAGAAGAAGAAGAAGAAGAAAGTCTCCTTGGAGTGTTTTGTGCAAGGGCAACACTGCATTTTAAGGATTCCGAATATCTGACACTATTTGGCGTTGCCTTCCAACTCCAGACGGGACTGAGATGCTTTGATATTTAGTCTCCTTCAGTCACTACGATCAAACAGGGCTGAGATCCTTATACGCACATCCTTTGCCAGGGTCCTTGTGAGCAGTAGTCCCAAGAGCTGAGATCCTTTGAGATCGAAAGTCCTTGTAAGCAGTAGTGCCACAAGCTAAGATCCTCGATATAGGATTATAATTTCAAATACATGGGAGCTCTAAATTCAGTCTGATCCTACAGTCAAAAATCTCCTCTGGTTACTCTCAAATTACGATTTTACGATCTTAACCACTTCTTTCATATCTGGATAGCCTTCTACTCATCAGATTTTCATAACGTTATTATTATTATTATTATTATTATTATTATTATTCAGACGATAAGCCCCAATTCATATGGAACTGCCCACAGGGGCCACAGACTTGACGTTCAAGCTTCCAGAGAATATGGTATTCATTTGAAAGAAGCTACGGATGATATTATTATTATTATTATTATTATTATTATTATTATTATTATTCAGAAGATAAACCCCAGTTCATATGGAACATGCCCACAGGGGCCATTAACTTGAAATTTAAGCTTCCAATGAATATTATGGTGTTCATTTGAAAGAAGTTACAGATATTATTATTATTATTATTATTATTATTATTATTATTATTATTATTCAGAAGATACACCCCAACTCATATGGAACATACCACAGGGGCCATTAACTTGAAATGCAAGCTTCATTAAAATATGGTGTTCATTTGAAAGATGGTACAAGAGATAACAGGAAATACGGAAAGAAGAGATCTGCTATTAGAAAAAAGAAGACAAATCACAAACTAATAAATAAATAGATAAAAAATATATATACATTAGTTAATTACAAGGCGAATAGTTTCTGGGTAGTCATGAACTGCACCCTCGCTCGAACTTTTGAGGTTCGAATTACCCAACATCCTCATACCTATATTCTTAGCGTCTCCCTTCTCACGCGTCTTCCATCATATCACCGTCATAATGACCCGCTTCTGCTGTGAAGATGAACTCATTATATCACCTGATACACAGCAATTTACTCCTGAAGAGGACAAGGTCCCGACGATCACTGCCTTTACAAAACTCAAGCTCACGTTCTTGTTTCAAAATGCAAAAGCAATTTTCTCTCGGCAAACTAAACGGAACAGTTTCGTCGTTAAGGCAGAGTCTCTCTCTCTCTCTCTCTCTCTCTCTCTCTCTCTCTCTCAGCTCTTTTGAAATGGAAATTAACCAGCGTTACAAAGAGACGGGGAATCTCGACAGAACCGTAATTATATCTGAGAAAAGAATAGGGGTGGATGGAAAGCTCTATTGTTGCTAAATATTACCATTAAGTCTTTTCGCTACTCTTAAGGCACGAAGTCGTTCTCTCCTATTTATGCATGTATGTACATGTATATGTATAAATATACAGTATACATATAAATATATATATATATATGTACATGTATATATACATGTATACCATATATATATATATATATTATATATATATGAATATATAAATATATATATATATATATATATATACATGTCTATATATATATATTAAATATGTATATATCTGTATATATGTATATATATGTATATATATATATATATATATATATATATATATATATATATATATATATATATATATATATATATATATATATATATATATATATGGAATGACAACATCCACCTAAAATGGAAATATCACACAACGAATGAACTGAGGCTAAAAACAAGTAACTTTCCCATTTTCATACAAATCAATAAAAGGAAACAATACAGAGAATATTAAATACGTCACAGAGTGACTGAAAAATCAAATATTCCAACGGAAGGAGCTAAAAGGGCCTTGACTTCACTGGATACAAAATCCCCAGTGAATATGAGAAGGAAAGTTTGATCAAATCCAAGAATAAATTTGAGTCATTATCAATTATCAAACAAACAAGTGAATAAATAAATAATTCAATTAATTAATGAAACCGTGGATTAGTCTATGCTCTAGGAGAAATCGGTTAATCCACTATACGTCATACTTTTACAATGTATCATACGCTTCTACAATGTATCATATACTTTTACAATGTATCATATACTTTTATAATGTATCAGACACTTCTACAATGTATCATACACTTCTACAATCTGTCATATACTTTTACAATGTATCATACACTTCTATAATGTATCATATATTATTACAATGTATCATACACTTCCACAAAATTTCACAAAATTACAGTCACTCTCAAACACTTTCTCGGATTTAAGTCCTTTAATTATTTTTCATACAGAAGAGGGCTGAAATCAATCATCTACAAATCATACTTATACAACGTATCATTAACTATCACAAAATTACAGTAAATCTCAAATGTTTCCCTTCATTTAAAAAAAACCTGTATTATTTTTCGTGTCGCAAACACATGAACATTATATTAAGAACCGTCGAAAGAAGGCGACTTGACCCCATGAAGCAAAATGTGCAGGTATCCATAAATACATTTCGCGGATCGAAGATTCCGTAAGTATATTTCACGGATCGAAGATTCGGAAAGCACGAATAAATTCTACCTTTTGCCAGACAATCCACAAGAGCAACACGAAAGCAAGTCACGAAATGATGGCCGTATTTCAAGTCCCAAAATTTTATTTGACACTTGAATATCGTCAGACGGCCGTGGTCTTGTCACCAACCGAGCGTTCCTCGTCAGTCATTTATGAGGAGACGAATTCCGACTCACGGTCAGAGAATTATGTCAAAAGTCTATTTTCGTCTGAGAGAGAGAGAGAGAGAGAGAGAGAGAGAGAGAGAGAGAGAGAGAGAGAGAGAGAGAGAGAGAAGACGATTTTCGAGGTACCGCCAAAGATCAAGATGGGATCTCGCTCGCTGTCAAAAATCTAGTTTCATTGGAGAGAGAGAGAGAGAGAGAGAGAGAGAGAGAGAGAGAGAGAGAGAGAGAGAGAGAGAGAGAGATAGATTATGTCCTGCTGTCTAGGAAGTCATTTATCTTATTAAAAAGTTTCCATTTTCCTTTAGAGAGAGAGAGAGAGAGAGAGAGAGAGAGAGAGAGAGAGAGAGAGAGAGAGAGAGAGAGAGAGAGATTATGTCCTGCTGTCTAGGAAGTCATTTATCTTATTAAAAGTTTCCATTTTCCTTTAGAGAGAGAGAGAGAGAGAGAGAGAGAGAGAGAGAGAGAGAGAGAGAGAGAGAGAGAGATTATGTCCTGCTGTCTAGGAAGTCATTTATCTTATTAAAAGTTTCCATTTTCCTTTAGAGAGAGAGAGAGAGAGAGAGAGAGAGAGAGAGAGAGAGAGAGAGAGAGAGAGAGAGAGAGAGAGAGAGAGTTATTTATAAGGAGAATATTTTCGAGACGTCATTATAGAATCGCGTCGAAAGTCTAGTTTCGTTTGAGAGAGAGAGAGAGAGAGAGAGAGAGAGAGAGAGAGAGAGAGAGAGAGAGAGAGAGAGAGAGAGATTATGTCCTGCTGTCTAGGAAGTCATTTATCTTATTAAAAAGTTTCCATTTTCCTGAGAGAGAGAGAGAGAGAGAGAGAGAGAGAGAGAGAGAGAGAGAGAGAGAGAGAGAGAGAGAGAGAGTTATTTATAAGGAGACGAATTTCGAGACGTGATTAAAGAATCACGTCAAAAGTGCAGTTTCGCTTGAGAGAGAGAGAGAGAGGAATTCACCAAGGAGCGCGACCACAAGAAATCCTTCAGTGGTTTAATCCTGCCCAAAACGAACAGGAACAGGGAAAAGAAAAAAAAAAAAAAAAACAGGAGGGTAGAATGACTGAGATGAGGAGAAGAATCTCTAAGCCGAGCAGTTTTCCTCTGGTGAGAGAATCGGGCAAAACAAAGGCCATTGTTCTGGATCCACTTTGCACTTTGATGATATTTTTCCTCTCGGGGAATGCTTGACATTTTTCTCATCCATTTAGGGCGGATGTTGTTGCGTCTGTGGCTTTTTTCTTTTTTCTTTAAAGAAGATTTGACTGCGACATACCACAGGAATGATTGCTGAGTTCTTATGGGGAAAAATTGAATGTGGATGAGAGAGAGAGAGAGAGAGAGAGAGAGAGAGAGAGAGAGAGAGAGAGAGAGAGAGAGAGAGAGAGAGAGAGAGAGTCAGTCTTTTAATAGTAGACGATTTTCTAGACAGTCAAAAAATCATGATGGGACCTCGATATCAAAAATCTAGGTTCATGGGTACAGAGAGAGAGAGAGAGAGAGAGAGAGAGAGAGAGAGAGAGAGAGAGAGAGAGAGAGAGAGAGAAGGCGGGGGAGTGTTCCCCAAGGAGTTCGACCGCAAGGAATCCTCCACCGGTTCAATCCTTCCGAAAATAAATAGGATCAGAGGGAAGGAAAACCCAGGGGGGTTTCAGCTTGGCCCACCAAAAAACAAAACTATCAAAATAAAGACTGGTAATTAACCTTAGCTGGGTGATTCTAGTAAACGAGTATAATGTGATATAAATACCAAGTGCATGGAAATGTAAGTGTTTCCAGTGAGCTAACATAACCAGAAAATAATAGGAGTGCATACATTTGCTGAGAGAAATATATCAATAATTCGAAAACCAAACTATGGCCTCATCTTTGGTACACCGGTAGGGAAATACTTCATGTACTCTCTCTCTCTCTCTCTGAAGTACATTTAAGGGCCCTTGTGAATGGGAGTAATAAAGTTTAAAAAAACATTATGAAGTAATCATGCTACTCCTCTCTCTCTCTCTCTCTCTCTCTCTCTCTCTCTCTCTCTCTCTCTCTCTCTCTCTCTCTCTCTCTCAAGTACATTTAAGGACACTGGTGAATGGCAATAATAAAGTTTAAGAAACATTATGAAGTAATCACTCACTCACTCTCTCTCTCTCTCTCTCTCCCAAAGGCTATATTTGACTAGAATAATGAACAAACTGAGGAATTAGAGCCTGTCATTCATGAAACATTCAAAATTAAAATTCGTGATCAACCCTGGTTTGATGAATCATGTCAGGTTTTGTAGCTTTGATGTTTAGAAATCTATGACCTCATCAGTTCTTACTTTTGTAATGGTTCCAAATACTTTTGTAACTTAGTTGGCTGCAATTTTTTCTTTATATGGTTGGATTTAATGGTGTGAAATTTCCTCTTCGTAATTGTTGGACTTAATGGTGTACATTTTTCTCTTCATAATGGTTGGACTTAGTGGCGTACATCTTTCTCTCCATAATTATTGGACTTAATTGTGTACATTTTTCTTTTCGTAATTGTTGGACTTAATTTTGTACACTTAACTCTTCATAATTGTTGGACTTAATGTTGTACAATTTTCTCTTCATAATTGTTGGACTTAATGTTGTACATTTGCCTCTTCATAATTGTTGGACTTAATTGTTACATTATTCTTTTCATAATTGTTGGACTTAATTGTGGACATTTTTCCCTTCATAATTGTTGGATTTAACTATGTACAATTTTCTCTTCAAAATTGTTGGACTTAACTATGAACAATTTTCTCTTCAAAATTGTTGGACTTAACTATGTACAGTTTTCTCTTCAAAATTGTTGGACTGAACTATGTACAATTTTCTCTTCAAAACTGTTGGACTTAATTTTGTACATTTTTCTCTTCATAATTGTTGGACTTGACTATGTACAATTTTCTCTTCAAAATTGTAGGACTTAATTGTGATACATTTTTCTCTTCATAATTGTTGGACTTAACTATGTGCAATTTTCTCTTCAAAATTGTTGGACCTAACTGTGTAAATTTTTCTCTTCACCATTGTTGGAAATAGACACAGGAACAAAAAATGTTCAATTAAGAAGACATATCTAACATTCAACAGAATTCTCCCCAGCATAGTTACCAACAATGCAAAATCAAAAAAGAAAAGGCTTGTTAATTATTAAGGTGGAAACAAAAACGGTAAACACAAAATCATATTTACAAGGCAAAAATACCTCACGTCCTTTCATGGAAAACACCCCCAAACCCGCCCCCACCCCCTAAAAAAAAAAAAAAACCTGCATCAGGAGACGTGCCTCGAATCTTCTATACAAGACACTTAATTTGTTTTCGTTTCATATAATGGTTCTTACTCGAATGAAAACGGCCGTTGCTTGCAACTTCCACGACAAGCTTTTTTTTTTTGCATATTGCAATAATAATCCTTGTGGTCGTGCAACCGTGCTTTGGGAGGGTTATCTTAAGCCCTTTTATCTTTTAAAAGATACTTGAGGGTGAGAAAATGTAAATCTTTATCTCGTGCAATAAACGACCGCCATCGTTGTTCCCTCTGACCCATTTTCACCTCGCGTATGCCTGCCTGATGAAACAAAGCGGCGTCCTGATGTTTTGTTGTGTAAATACCGACCTCCTATATGTAGGGGAAGGGGGGCGGGTGGGTAGTGTGGAGAGAGAGAGAGAGAGAGAGGGGTGGGGGGGTTACCAATCCACTCCCCTGTAGGGGTCTGCCGTGAATGGAGGTGAAGGCCAAGTAACCAACCAACCTTTCCTTCTCATCAAAACATCCAGGTTAATATTCTGGTTCCCTCCTCTGCCCCCGCTTGACCTATGTCAGGTCATGTCGTTTTCTAGTTAAGAAATTAGCGTTCTGGCTCTTGTAAGGCGATCTATTATGCACACCGTTGCCTGCTAAGGAGAGGAGAGACTTGTTGTTTTGGCAGATGGGGAAAAAAAGAGTTAAATGGCCATAATATAACACGATTTATCATTCGCGTCAAAGGCCGGGATGCAAATTTCTCGAAATGTGAAGTATCGCTATCGCTATTACTTTCATTATTCAAACGATAAACTCCTGTTTATATGGAACAAGGCTACGGGCGCCACTGACATGACACGCAAGCTTTCAAAGAATATGGTCTTCATTTGAAAAAGTTACAGAAGATATTATTATTATTATTATTATTATTATTATTATTATTATTATTATTATTATTCAGAAGATGAACTCCTGTTTATATGGAACAAGGCTACAGGGGCCAGTGACTTTGCATGCAAGCTTCCAAGATTGCGGTCTTTATTTGAAAAGTTACAGAAGATATTATTATTATTATTATTATTATTATTATTATTATTATTATTATTATTATTATTATTCAGAAGATGAACTGTTTAAATGGAACAAGGCTACAGGGGCCATTGACTTGGCATGCAAGCTTCCCAAGATTATGGTCTGTATTTGAAAAGTTACAGAAGATATTATTATATTATTATTATTATTATTATTATTATTATTATTATTATTATTATTATTATTATTCAAAAGATGAACTCCTGTTTCTATGGAACAAGGCTACGGAGGCCATTGACTTGGCATGCAAGCTTCCAAAGATTACGGTCTTTATTTGAGAAGTTACAGAAGATATTATTATTATTATTATTATTATTATTATTATTATTATTATTATTATTATTATTATTATTCAGAAGATGAACTCCTGTTTAAATGGAACAAGGCTACAGGGACCACTGACTTGAAATTCAACCTTCCAAAGAATATGGTGTTCTTTTGAAACAAGTACAGAAAATAATAGTAGGAAATAGAGAAAGAAGAGATCAGCTATCCCAAAAGGAAAAACAATCAATTAATAAATAAAGAGATAAAAACTTAAATAAACGAGTAAAATATAAGGGTGAACCGTTTTAGGGCAATGGTATGAATAAACAGAAACACAAAAAAAAAAAACGATAAGACGCAACTATTAAGGATTTGACTGAATTCACGAAAAAGAAACTGTAAAGTTATTCACACACAACTAAAACAAGTAGAAAACTGCGCCGCAGTTTCTTCAGCGCAATCGAGTTTTCTGTACAGCGTATAATCAAGGCCACCGAAAATACATCTATCTTTCGGTAGTCTTGGTATAATGCTGTATGAGCCGCGGCCCATGAATCTTTAGCCACGGCCCGGTGGTGGCCTGTCCTATATCGTTGCCAGATGCACGATTATGGCTAACTTTTACTTTAAATAAAATCAATACTTCTGAGGCTAGAGGGCTGCAATTTGGTATGTTTGATGATTGGAGGGTGGATGATCAACATATCAATTTGCAGCCCTAGCCCCAGTAATTTTTAAGATCTGAGGGCGGATAGAAAAAGTGGGACGGACAGACAAAGTTATAATACATAGTTTTCTTTTACAGAAAACCAAAAACCTACAAAAACTGATTTCTAAAATTCTTTAATACTGGATTCTTTCCGGATTCTGAAGTGACAAAAAAAAAATTAAATGCATTTGTCCTAAATAATATTCATCACTGAAAAACAATCTAAAATATAGTACAGATGTACATAGCTAGCCATTAATTTAAATCTCAATATGTTGGTCACTGGGTTGGGGGGGGGCAACATTTCAGAAAATATACAAGAAACTTAAATTCTTTTACTTTAGCCGCATAAGAAGGCCCACAAAAATGAAATGAGTAATAACAAAAAATTTTTTGGGTGCACGACTGAGTTTCCGAAGGAAAAATTGCCTATCAAAATAATGCTTGTGTAAAATAGCTTTAGTAGGATACTTTCTCCTGTTGGCGCAAATAACTAACTGCATTTGCTGAGGTAAGAGACCAGACTATGCAGAGAATAATATTTCGACAATGGTATTAAAATAAACTGAAGGAAGTTGCATCAACACCATTATTGCTGTACAAAAACCAGCTTTCTGGAAATCTGACTTGAGTGCTACGGAGAGGAAATCATGGAATTTGAGAGAAAACATTGTGCTGTCAAATATTCAGTATTATTATTATTATTATTATTATTATTATTATTATTATTATTATTATTATTATATGTGTGTGTGTGGCGATGTATCTACCACATTCCATTTACTTAGGTCAAAAGAGAAGCAACGAGTTTCAACGGAAGATCCCCATGTTGGAGTAAAATCCATTCTCTATCGTAAGCTGTACCTTCCAGTTAAAGAGGGCGGTTCCAGAGGGTATTTATCCTCCCATTCTCAGCAGCAAGTCTGTTTGGGATGAGGTTGCTAGCCCATGGTCTTGGTGACCCTAGCAGCAACCCACTGTGGGCAACTATCCACGAAGTACGTATTCTTAGACTGACAAAATAACAAAGACTATTCCATTCTTTATCAAATTTGTCAACAAAATTACTCTTATTCCTTAGCGCAAATGGCTGCCAGGTAGCAAGGGTTTGAAGATCATCTCCTAAGAAACTTTACAGAGAAGCTGGAGAATTAATGCTGGCTTGCAGTTACTGCAATCTGCAAAAGCTTTAGTCTATAACAGATTCATGATGACGAGGCTGTATCTAACATCATCAAAGCCTTGATAAAATCAAATGTTCTTTTTCTTTGGTTTCGCCAGAAGACAAGAATATTTACACAAAACTTTGCAGTCTAGAATAGGGTTATGACAAGGATTTATCTAACATTATCAGAGGCAGAATAAAATCAAATATTATTTTTCTTAGTTTTCATCAAAAGAAAAATTGCAAAAAAATTCCTACGAGCGAGTAAGACTCCAGACCGCACAGTTAAAGAATGACATCTGACATTCAATATGCAACCTATCAATCAATTCCCCTTTCCATGAGAATCAAATCCCTTCGTGGCCCCCCCCCAAAAAAAAACCCTCCTAGACTCTCAGGCATTCCCCCTCACCCCCAAAAATCCCACATCCTCCCGACGAAGCTCGCCCTAAAACGCCGCCAGAGAGAGAGAGAGAGAGAGAGAGAGAGAGAGAGAGAGAGAGAGAGAGAGAGAGAGAGAGATCTTAATGACGTTTTTTCCAGTGCCCTTTCTTCTAACAAAGGCCATAATGCACGCTCTGTGACTCAATCTATTTTGGCGTGACCCCGGGCAGATATTTTCCTCGTGGGGATCGTGACCCATCATCCTTGACTCCTGGCGGTCTTAAGAGTAGCGAGAGATTCCCTGACTACCCTTCCTAATTGTATGGAAAAAAGCAAGATGAAGAACCCAACAGCCAAAATCGATCGACCCGATTTTCACACGAGAGAGAGAGAGAGAGAGAGAGAGAGAGAGAGAGAGAGAGAGAGAGAGAGAGAGAGAGAGAGATTTACGAGGGGAAAAGCGTGATTACTCGGTCATTCTTTGTAACTTGATTATTGCCATTCACTTGTGTCCTTAAATGTACTTCCGAGAGAGAGAGAGAGAGAGAGAGAGAGAGAGAGAGAGAGAGAGAGAGAGAGAGCGGGGAAAAGCGTGATTACTGCGTAATTTTTTTTTACATTATTATTGGCATTCACTTGTGTCCTTAAATGTACTACTTCCGAGAGAGAGAGAGAGAGAGAGAGAGAGAGAGAGAGAGAGAGAGAGAGAGAGAGATTTTTTATGACTATCGCCCTCCAATAGTGTTAAAAATACCTCCGTTCGTGTTTGTTCTTACGTAATCTGTGATATGAAGTTACAATAGAGGCAGCATCTTTGTCAGAATGATTTTGTCTCGTGATTACGGAAAAGGCTGGAAAGTCAAATCCCCCTCGCCCCCCCTTAACCCTTAAAACCCTTCAATAGTGTTAAAAATACCTCCGTTTGTGTTTATTCTTACGTAATCTGTGATATGAAGTTACAATAGAGGCAGCATCTTTGTCAGAATGATTTTGTCTCGTGATTACGGAAAAGGCTGGAAAGTCGAATCACCCCCGCCCCCCTTACCCCCTAAAAAAAAGTCAAATAAAAAAAATTTTCAAGAAACAGGTTCTCAAGTTACTGAACTAAATATTTCATGAACACGGTAATAATACGGCGATAAAACAGGGAACTAACATATGCATAAAACTTTAATATCTTCATCCACTTCAAATATCTACACAAAGGACTCATCAGCAGTTTGTTTAATCCATCTAAACACACACACTGCGCTCTCACTTCTATCTTGCACTGTCAACCTTCCAGGATAATACTCTCTCTCTCTCTCTTAGGTTTTTCTCATTATTATCCACCATTCTCTCCACATGATCAGATCACCCCAAGGCGCACTGATGTACAGTCACTCAAAAATGTTTTGCAACATGTTCCAGAAGTTTTTGTTCACCTAACAGTAATTTTTTCTTTTGATATTTACAAGGAAATATAATTTTCTTATTCGATTTTGGTTATTAATCATACGGTTAACAATATAAAAAAGAATGGTGAGTGAAAAATTCATATTACGACAAATGACGAAACATTTTGAAAAATTTCACTTCAGATGATCGGGCAAAAGAGTCAAAGAAGAAACTATATTTCGAATCCAGATAAAAGCTTATTGAACTAATAAAATAATATTGAATAATCATCAATGAAATTATATATAAATAAATAAAGAAAGAATTCAACCATTATCGTTGTCAGAAACAAAAACAAAAAATCTCATAACGTCGTATGTTATCGTGTGACTCCACATTCGGGCAGGAAAGTTAACTAAACTGTCACGTCACTTGCACCGGTAAGTTGGGCAAGAGACTCATCCGCACCACAATCATTCGCTTGATAAGACTATTGTTTCTATCGTAGATATTGCTCGGCAGCTTAGCGTAAATAAAACAACCATGTATAGAGGGATACAACAACAGAGAGAACGAGGAAACATGATAAATTCATTGTAAAAACTACTGTTAAGGATCATCATCGGTTGATCACTGAAGGAGCTCCACCTAACTCCCCCCTGACAACCGATGTTGCTATAAAGAGAGAACATTACGCTCTCCCTTCAAGTTGCTGCTTAAACCATCCGTAACAGGTTGTTATGAGACCAAGATATTATTTCATCATACTCCTGCCAAGAAACACTTCATATCAGCGAAACAAAGAATAGAGGCTAGGGTTTGCGTTATAATATAAATCCAGTGGCCGATGATTTCTGTACGAGTCATCTTTGCGATGAGGAGGAGACATTCTCCACTGATGAGCATGGTAGTCTTCTTCACTGCTTGCATACTGGCATTTAGCATTAACTAAATTAATGTCGAACTTCTAGCTAATTTTAATTCTTTAGAAAACTTAGATAATAAGAAATACAAAAATAGGCGTCATATATTCTGTTAACTTCATAAGAGGCATCAAAATGATAGGCCTAAGTAGCAATGAAAGAAATGAGAAATTACACATGATAACGGCATTATATATATATATATATATATATATATATATATATATATATATATATATATGTGTGTGTGTGTGTGTGTGTGTATGTATGTATGTATGAATGTATGTTTATGCGTTTATATTCTATGTATTACAAAATAGACGTAAATCTGTTAGTCTAGTTCAGTATATTTTATAATAAGTTTCACTAGTTCACAATATACATAGGATTAGTCATTCAGAAATTTAATTAATAATAATGTGAAGCAAATCTTTACAAAAGTCGTATTTGTTGATGTTAATAAGACTAATAGTTTAACTTGTAACAGTCGTAGGCCTATGTCTACAAAGTTCACACATAGGAAGGAGATAAAACAACGATAGTGATGGCAGTTGGAGATGAAAATATTAAAACATAAGAACGGCAATGACCTCTGAAGTGTTATAGTAACATCTTTTAATTAAGTAAAATATGACAACAGTAAACAATATAAAAAAAAAAAAAGCCCTGTTTAAGGGAAACTGCACGTAGTTTCTCGGACCCACCACTAGTGCTCAGTTATTTCATGCGCTTACAACTGAGTTGCCAAATAGCGCCAGATGTCGCTATTATAAGCTGTTGTCCGAAAAGTTTTGAAGTATGTTGCAAAACTTTTTTGAGTGATTGTACCAATTCACCCATGGCAAACTTTTTACATTATCTTTACACCTAAGTAATCTTCTTCTTCTTCTTCTTCTTCAGCTTTGCCCATTTCTATATGGGGTCGCTGTTTCCTGTTAGCTTCCTTCACCTTCCTCTGTCCAATGCAATTTGCCATCGTCAATCTTTATTAATCCACATATGCTATATAACTTTTTTGCACTTTGGTTCGACAATACTCTTATACTTTTCTTAAACACTTTTCTTTCCTTCTAAAGCTTTTTGTCCTTGTTTCTCCTCTTCTTATCATTATCTGTGAATTTTTTCCTGAATACCTTTAATACTGACATACATTTCTCCACCTTAGAAATTAATACATTCAGGAAAATAATTAATTTTCTCTCTCTCTCTCTCTCTCTCTTCTAGACTTACACCAAAGTTTCCTTCAGGGATTTATTAGCTGAGAAAATAACTCTCACTCTCTCTCTCTCTCCTAGACTTGCACAAAATTTTCCTTCAGGGATTAATTAGCTAGGAAAATAACTCTCTCTCTCTCTCTCTTCTAGACTTACACCAAATTTTCCTTCAGGGATTTATTAGCTAAGAAAATAACTCTCTCTCTCTGCTATACTTACACCAAATTTTCCTTCATGGATTTATTAGTTAAGAAAATAACTCTCTCTCTCTCTCTCTCTCTCTCTCTCTCTCTCTCTCTGGTATACTTACACCAGATTTCCCTTCATGGAATTCTTAGCTGATACGAGATGACTGATAATGGAATAAGTCATGATCAGTCCAACGAGGAAATATAAACGATGAAGAGACCAAAAGGAAGGCACGCTGCAAAGAACCTTAAGTAATGCCTACAGTGCACCGGACGAGGTGCACTGACTGCACTCCCCGCCCCCTACGGAGTCAAAATCATTGTGACTGAAGTCTCACTGAGATTTGAATTTTCTTTTTTTAAATCCAGGTCTTGTAATTATTTAATATCATACTTACTTGTTAGTACGCCTGAAATTCTAATCTGTCACCAGTTCCTTTTTCATTATACTTGTATATCTGGTCCACTTCTCTTTGTATTTTCTAGACTTACACCCAAGTTTCCTACGGGGATTTATTAAGAAAATAACTCTCTCTCTCTCTCTCTCTCTCTATAGGAGGTGTGTCGTGATCTCCAAAAGCACACAGTCACTCAGACCTCCAAAAGCTATTGGTCATGGCTTCTATAATTGGAAGACCGAAGAAAAGCTTTAGAACAGTTACGATACGTAATGACATTTCGAAGATGTAATAAAAAAAAGAGAAGGAAAAATAACACAAGATATACATTTATAATGGGAAAATACGTCGAAATGAAATCTGTCATTTTTCAAATACATCCCATGTAATAGAACAGTTACGATACGTAATGAAATTTCGAAGAGGTAATAAAAAATAAGGAAAAATAACGCAAGATATTAATGTATTAATAATGAGGAAAATACGTCGGAATGAAATCTTTATTTTTTTAAATATATCCCATATAAATTTCTCCTTTCACCGTATCAATGGTTATGAACTGCAGAAAAAATTTGGGGAAAAAATGGGGCAGAATCAGTGCAAGATATTAACACATTTATAATAAGCAAATACGTCGGAATAAAATATTTAATTTTTTTTCATGTATATCCTATAATTGTCTCCTTTCACCGTGTGAGTGGTTATGTATTGCAGAAAAAAAATAAAAAATAAAAAGAGGGCCGAATCCGTGCAAAATATCAACACATTTATAATGAGGAAATACGTCGGAATGAAATCTTTATTATTTTTTAATATACACCCCATACAAATTTCTCCTTTCACCGTATGAATGGTTATGAACTGGAGGAAGAAAAAATGGGGGGGGGGGAAAAAAAAAAAAGAATATTCAGTTCGTGACCCGATGATTCGACGCGTCTCTGACGAAACGAGTCGGCGGCATCTCGTATACGA
>NC_089748.1:45776097-45796097 GCF_040412425.1 Macrobrachium rosenbergii
ACAATACTTTGCTAATAAAACAATGCACGATTGCAATCTAATTATGTTCTTTTGCAATTCACAGCTGGAATGTCCTGTAGCTGTCGTAGATATCCATCAATCATTTGGCAACATGATATTTATTATAATGTTGCAGTGCGACCAGTTTCAGTGTCAAATCTTTATTGTTATTAGTTTTGTGAGTAAATCAAAGTGAGAGAGAGAGAGAGAGAGAGAGAGAGAGAGAGAGAGAGAGAGAGAGAGAGAGAGAGTATACCTTAGTTTAACCAGACCACTGAGCTGATTAACAGCTCTCCTAGGGCTGGCCCGAAGGATTAGACTTATTTTATGTGGCTAAGAACCTACAGTGTATTGTGGAATCCGAAACACATTATAGCGAGAAATGAATTTCTATCGCCAGAAATAAATTCCTCTAATTCTTCATTGGCCGGCCGGAGACTCGAACTCGGGCCCAGCAGAGCGTTAGCCGAGAACTCTACCGACTCGTCCAACGAGGAACTGAGAGAGAGAGAGAGAGAGAGAGAGAGAGAGAGAGAGCGAGAGAGCGAGAGAGAGAGCATGGAAAGTGCAGAGCTGAGAAAAACGTAAAATTGTTCGTAACAAGAAAGAGTTAATCATGAGCATTCTCTAATCTCTCTCTCTCTCTCTCTTTCTCTCTCTCTCTCTCTCTCTCTCTCTCAATTTACTCCCAAGACTCTGTACTGAAGTCCTTCACGTGCTAAACGTTTGAAATCGTTTGATTATTATTATTATTATTATTATTATTATTATTATTATTATTATTATTATTATTATTTGCAGAATATTGTGAACCACAGCAGAATCCTATTGATCACAGTATTCTGCATGTAATAATAATAATAATAATAATAATAATAATAATAATAATAATGATAATAATAATGTTATTATTGTACTTGCTGTTGCTGTTGTAATTATAAACTGCATCATTAGTGGTAATACCAGTAATAGAAACAATTATTAACTCTATCATTATGAACTGATTGTAATAACGACAACAAAAGCAATAATGAAACTCTCAGCCTCGGCCAATGAAACTTTAAGCTACGGCCCGGTGGTGGCCTGTGTTGTCGGCACTTATGGCGGTGCCAGACGCACGATCATGGCTAACTTTAACCTTAAATAAAATAAAAACTACTGAGGCTAGAGGGCTGCAATTTGATATGTTTGATGATTGGAGGGTGGATGATCAACATACCAATTTCCAGCCCTCTAGCCTCAGTAGATTTTAAGACCTGAGGGCGGACAGAAAAAGTGCGGAACGACAGCCAAATAGCCGTCTCGACAGTTTTCTTTTACAGAAAACGAAAAAGCAAAGTTTTGCGCGCAGATTTCAAGAAGAAGTTCCAACGACATTCTAAAATCTAGTTTTTGGGTTCATTTGCTTTCCTCTTGCCCTGCTCGGTGGTGGGCAAGAGCCGTGACTAAGGCGACAGAAATGGCCTTACAGAGAGATCAGTAGGACGCAATGCAACCTGGGGTCACTTTCACGCTCAAGTAACATACGTGCATATGTCCTCGATAAGGGATCCGTGGGCGAATTCGAGTCCGCGGAGTTCCTCAGGACGTCAAGCCTATGCCTTTTTTCTTTCTCTCTGCTCTTCTTCTGCTTATTCTGCACGCGAGTGCTTCGCATTTCTCTTCTTTCTGGTCTTTGATTCGTCTGTTTAAGCCTTTGGCGTTCTTTGGGGTTTTACAGTTAACTTAAAAACGAAAGAAAAATATTCTTTTCTTTCTTCCTTTTAATCTTCAGCTGAAAACCGTTGTAGACTGAATCTACAGACTATAAACCCAAGAGGCCTCCAAAGGGAAATCAGCCTGAAGGGAGAGAGAGAGAGAGAGAGAGAGAGAGAGAGAGAGAGAGAGAGAGAGAGAGAGAGAAGTTATAGCTTAAGGAGATGAAGGAATAAATACAGAGAAACAGAAAATAGAACCGAAACATTTGAAATTCAGGAGACGTCGGCAGCAGCAGAGAGCTGGAATGAATGTGCTCATCGCTTAAATATTTGGAGACCAGAAGATTCCACAACTGCATTAGGATGTTGAATCTGCGCGAAGCTCAGTATTTTCTGAAAAGGTAAAAAAAAAAGTGTTCCCCAAATTCAAGAGGTAACACTTACTCTTTCACTAAGCTTACGCTGTTATATCTTGAGGTCACTGTAATCATCATGAATGCTAAGCAATTTATAAAGTCAAAGAATTCATTTAATTACTCAGATGTCATGTAACTGTCAACATGAATCGATTAAAAGATCGTTAACAAAATTGAGCATTCAAAATCTGCTTTGACTACTTAATTTACACACATATTCAACGTGAATTCAAATCAAGACGGATGGAATTCAAAGAGTGGCCCAGAAAAGAACCGAATTCAATTGAATTGTGGAAATTAAGCTATAAAAGAAATATTATCTAGAGACAAAAAGGTTGGTCAGACCCAAGTATACTCTCTTACAAATAAGCCTTCGTAGTATAGCCTTACAGATTTAATCTTTTCCTGTCCTTAATAATTCATATTACGCGGCTATTTATATTTGTATTTTTAATGTACATCATTCTGAGTGGGAATAGTTAACCAATATATGGACTAATCATCCGAAAATTTATCCTAAACTAAGCGTTTTTTACATGTTTTTAGATATTAATTTAGCGTATCGGAGCTCGCTCTCTCTCTCTCTCTCTCTCTCATATATATAATATATATATATATATATATATATATATACATACATACATACATACATACATACATACATACATACATACATACATACATACATATATATATATATATATATATATATATATATATATATATATATATAAATTTATATTCGATAATTCACTGTTGTGTTTTCAGCACAAGATATTTTTACTCCCCTTGAAAAAAAATAATAAGACATTACTTTTTTTACCCATCTACCTTTTCTCTCCTCCCCCTCCCTCCCTTCTCTCTCTCTCTCTCTCTCTCTCTCTCTCTCTCTCTCTCTCTCTCTCCTCTCTCTCTCTGTGACAAACAACTGGAAAACCTGAAATCTTAAACCAGTAACCCTTTCCAATTCCTGGACTGCCACTGGGCGAGAAAAACGTTTAAAGGAGTCCTTCCTTCCAGGAGTCCTTCCTTCTTTCCTCCCTCCCTGATGCCCCTGACCCCTCCTGACCTTTGCCCCAGATGTGGCAAGTGTAGTACCCATTATCTTTATCCGTGAAGTATCGCTGCGTCCTTAGAGAAATATATAAATTTATGCCCGCCAACTTTGAGCTCTGGTTGTGGAAACAATGGCACAGGCACAGCGTCGTTTGCAGTTGTGAAAGTGTTTAGGTGTGAAAGTGTTATGAAAGTTAGTAATGAAAGTTATTAATGTTTTGCTGTGAAAGTTATGGCTTATGAAAGTGTTTTACTAAGAATGTTTTAAAAGTTATGCGTTGTGACAGTGTTTCGCCATGAAAGTTTTATGAGAGTTGTGAAAGTGTTTTTCTATGAAAGCTTAAGAATGTTGTGAAAATGTTATTAAAGTGTTTCACTGTGAAAGTCTTATGAAAGTTTAGAGGCATGAAAGTGTTTTGCTGTGAAAGTTCATGAAAGTGTTCCGCTGTGAAATTGTTATGAAACTACTTTACTGTGAAAGTGTTATAACAGTTATTGAAGTGTTTGGCTGTGAAAGTGTTATCAAAGTTATGAATTTCTTTGTGAAAGTTATGAGCCATAAAAGTGTTTCGCTATGAAAATTTTTCTGGTGAAAGCACAATGAAAATTATTAATGAAAGTTAATAACGAAAGCGTTTCGCCATCACTTGCCATCACAAAAACACCTTACAAAAGAAGCTTGTGGATGAAAGTACCAAAAGGGTAACAATGGCGAATCCAACCCAGATTTTTTTTACCCTCCCCCTTTTCTGGGGGTCGGGGGAGAGGGAAGGGTGGGTGGTTCTCCTTCTTGCCAGAGTAATAATAATAGCCCCGATGGAGAGAGGGCCAAGAGGAGTCATCAGATTAGGCGAAGAACATTCTGACGATTAAATAGGTGGGTTTATAGCTCAGACGACAAGGCGCTTCCAATGTTGTCTCAGTAAGATTCTTTGGCAAGGTAGATGTCAGATGGACGTCTCCCTTCTTTAAAGAGGGTTTAGGATTTTGACATTCCCCCCCCCCCCTCTCTCTCTCTCTCTCTCTCTGAGAAAGAATAACCCCATTATAACTTTGCTCCTTGAAAAATACCCTGGTTTTTCAGTGTGACAAGCAGATTTCAGTAGTCTCTGTCTCTGTCTCTCTCTCAGCCTTCATAAATTATCCGTAAATAAATCAACGGCTTGAGACTTTTGATATTCTCTCTCTCTCTCTCTCTCTCAGCCTTCATATATTATCCGTAGATAAATCACCGGCTTTAGACTTTTGATATTCTCTCTCTCTTTCTCTCTCTCAATCATTGTATATTATCAGTAAATAAATCGCCGGCCTTAGACTTTTGATATTCTTTCTCTCTCTCTCTCTCTCTCTCAATCATCATATATTATCGGTAAATAAATCAACGGCTTTAAACTTTTGCTATTCTCTCTCTCTCTCTCTCTGTCTCTCTCTCTCTCTCCTCCTTCTCTCAGCCTTCGCATATTACCCGCAAATAAATCAGCGGCCATGAACTTCTACGAGGCGACCCTACATATCTTGTCAAGTCTGATGATACGCTCTGCAGGCAACACCCAACAACTTTCGTAGGATTTAATGGGGTTTCCGACGAGAAAATAAAAGTCAGGAATTCTCCAGGGAGGGGAAAAATCCTTCTCAAATTGTGTGGCCGGGGTCCTTTTTCTGTCCGTTTACTTTTGCTTATTTTCTACATCTTGTCCGTTTGAAATGTTGTGTGTGTATATATATATATATATATATATATATATATATATACATTTATATATATGTATATATTATATGTATATATATATATATATATATATATATATATATATATATATATATATATATATATATGTGTGTGTGTGTGTGTGTGTGTGTGTGTGTGTGTATGCATAAGGGCAATGCCCAAAAGGACAGTAAGTCGAAAGGCCTAGCACCATTCTGTCGTTTCTCTTCCCTTCGCAAGAAAAGTTTTGTATACCTTAGTTTAACCAGACCACTGAGCTGATTAACAGCTCTCCTAGGGCAGGCCCGAAGGATCAGACATATTTTACGTGGCTAAGAACCAGTTGGTTACCTAGCAACGGGACCTACAGCTTATTGTGGAACCCGAACCACATTATAGCGAGAAATGAATTTCTATCACCAGAAATAAATTCCTATAATTCTTCGTTGGCCGGCCGGAGATTCGAATCTCCCCTTGGTGGCTATTGCTTTTATTTATATATTCATCACGTTCCATATTTTCGTGATTCAGTTATACATATACTGTATATGCATACGTATATCTATATATATAATTTATATATAATTTTTCTTTATAATGGACAAGAACAATATATATATTGTTCTTGTCCAAAACTTCTATATAAGTAAGTCAGTAATAATAACAAAACTGAAGACCCAACTATAAAAATATGAAAACTTGAAAATATTCAAATTGCGAAATGAGAACTGTACAAATTCTTCATATTTCTCTGTTAGAAATAAGATGCAAAATACTGTGGATGAATCATATATTGCTAAAAAATGCTTACAAGAATAACAAGAGCATGGAAGAGAATTGTGTTTACGACAAACATTTATATTACGCTTGGGAAACCTGTCTGTAAAACATACGCAATTTATATATATATATATATATATATATATATATATATATATATATATATATATATATATGTGTGTGTGTGTGTGTGTGTGTGTGTGTGTGTGTGTGTGTGTTAGAAATAACAACACACAATCACGTGTTGAACAGAAATACATTTCTGACTCACATCCAGGATCGAAAACCCAGGTCTTTCAATTGAAAGACGAGGCTTCTTTGATGACTTGTGTGGCTTGGTTGGCAGCGGTCTCGTCTTTCAACTGGAAGACCTGGGTTCGATCCTGATGTGAGTCAATCATATATATATATATATATATATATATATATATATATATATATATATATATATATACTTTATATATACGTATATATATATATATGTATATATATTCCGCGTTTCTTATAGTATTATCCTTCCTTTTTAAAATCCTTGTTATGTAGGATGCATGCCTATTAGTAAATTAAAATGACACTGAACGAGAAATAAAAAATTTCTGCATTAACTCCAAAATAGGCTAATCCCTGAACATAATATAATAATACCAATAATAATAATAATAATAATAATAATAATAATAATAATAATAATAATAATATTTTGGCATGGAATTTATCCTTTTTACTACTTATATCATATCCGCTTTACATCGCTATTTCATTGTACGAGCCACTAAAGGAAAATGATAAGGGCTTATCATTATACATACAACGTATCTTTCGCCTCATTACAGAATAATGACCATCATATACCTGCCAGGAAGCACGACTTACCCTTAAATTGCCACGTTGAATTCTTGCGTCTGCTCTATAAAATGTTTCCACACTTTATTCTTGCTAAAATTAAGCCTTTTGAATTTATCTTTGAGAAGAGGAAATTTATGCCAAGTTCGTTTTGTCAAAAAAAAAAAAAAAAAAAAAAAAAAACGGAATATAAGGAAATGACATCACGCTTCGGATACCCACGAAAAAGATGTTGCAGAGAGAGAGAGAGAGAGAGAGAGAGAGAGAGAGAGAGAGAGAGAGAGAGAGCGCGGAGTTTAACGTCTTTTATTATATTCACACACATACACAGAAAGAAAGAGAGAGAGAGAGAGAGAGAGAGAGAGAGAGAGAGAGAGAGAGAGAGAGAGAGCGGAGCTTACACGTCTCTTATTATATTTAAACACATACATACATACAGAGAGAGAGAGAGAGGGAGAGGGAGAGAGAGCGGAGCTTACACGTCTTTTATTTATTCACACATACAGAGAGAGAGAGAGAGAGAGAGAGAGAGAGAGAGAGAGAGAGAGAGAGAGCGGAGCCTACACGTCTCTTATATTCAAACACATACATACTGAGAGAGAGAGAGGTTGGGGAAGAGTTTCTTTGTATCCCGAAATCTCGTTCGGTTTTTACTGTCTTTGCGCTATCGTAAATAAATCCTGGACTCGACAAGTCGCATTCCCTCCCCCCTTCCCCACCCCCCAACCCCCTTACAACGCTTCTACAGACCAGGGCATCGGCCGAACACCGAATGTTTTATGCCCCAATCCTACCCACTCTACTCCGGGTTAACTCACGAGGTCAAATCTTCGCTCCCCTGCTCAGTGATCCGCAAATGCTTTCAGCACAGCAGCAAGAGCAAACCCTTTCTAGTTTTTTCATCTCTAATTTTTTTTTTTTTTTTTTTGAGGGTCCGCCCCCCCCTTTCCTTCGTCTATCGCGTTTCTGTTCCGTCGCCTGACCTATTCTGATCCTTGTCATGATCTCCTTTGTACTATGGCTCCCTAGAGTGCCTCTCTCTCTCTCTCTCTCTCTCTCTCTCTCTCTCTCTCTGAGTATAATAAAGGAAGTATAAGCTCTGCTCTCTCTCTATCTGTGAATATATTAAAATTCGTATACAATCACTCTCTCTCTCTCTCTCTCCCTGAATATAATAAAGGACGTATAAGCTCTGCTCTCTCTCTCTCTTTGTGAATATATTAAAAGACGTATATAATCTCTCTCTCTCTCTGTGTGAATATATTAAAAGACGTATATAATATCTCTCTCTCTCTCTCTCTCTCTCCCTGAATATAATAAAGGACGTATAAGCTCTGCTCTCTCTCTCTCTTTGTGAATATATTAAAAGACGTATATAATCTCTCTCTCTCTCTGTGAATATATTAAAAGACGTATATAATATCTCTCTCTCTCTCTCTCTCCCTGAATATAATAAAGGACGTATAAGCTCTGCTCTCTCTCTCTCTTTCTCTCTCTCAGTGAATATATTAAAAGACGTATACACACACACACTCTCTCTCTCTCTCTCTCGCTCTTCCCCCTTATTCCGAAGGGGAGAAGGCCATTTGGCATGGTGGCGTCTCCTCCCTCGCCTGAGACGGATCCTATCCCCTGGTACTCGCGTCCGCCTCGAGGCAGAACTCGGATATATGATCTTAAACTTTTCTTGATCGTACGTAAAAGATTTAATCTTTATTCGCGTGCGCGGTAATGTTAAAAATTTAATCATGTTTATCATTTTCATTCGTATTTTGTCTTAATCCCTATATTTCTTGGGGAAATCTTAATTAATCTACAAATAATAAAACCTAGTGGTGGTACGTACCAGGATTACTAGAGCTCTATTAATCCTGGTACGTAAAACTATTTAATCTTGATTCCCGTGCACGGTAATGTTAATTTTTTTCTAAAATTATGATTGTTATTTTAATTCCTATTCTATCCTGTGTTTCTTTGAGAAATCTTTATTAATATTAGAACAACAAAACCCAATGCTGGTACGTAAAAGATTTAATCTTGATTCACGTGTGTAAAATCTTCAAACAACAAATGCTACTGATCGTACGTAAAAGAAAGATTTATTCTTTATTCATGTGCGCAAGAATGTTATTTTAAAAAATAATAATGATTACAATCTATTTTATATTTTATCTTAGTCATATCTCTTGGTGAAACCTACATTTATCTTCCAACAACAAAACGTAAAAGAAAGATTCATTCTTTATTCGCGTGCGCGGGAATGTTAATTTTTACAACAATGCTTATCTTAATTCATATTTGGTCTTAATCCTTATATTTCTCAAGGAAATAAGTAAAAAAAAGATTTATTCTGTATTCACTTGCGCCATAATGTCATATTTTAAAATGCTTATTTTTCAGTTCCAGTTCTGTCTTATAATCCTTATATTTCTTAGGAAAATCTTAATTTATCTTCAAACAACAAATCCTTCAGAACCATGCCATCCTCCAGATGTAAGCAATGATTTCAGAAAACGCTTAATGAACTTGCGTGCAGAGACTGATAAGTCACGCCAGGTAAGAAATACCTTCTGGTTCTAAATCTTAACCTTCTCTTGAACTCTTGCACGAATGTCTAGATTTCTAAAAGCCTATTTTGTAAACTTAATTAATACTTGAAAGGAGCTGCAAGATTTTTTCTTTCAAGATGCAGTTATTTCCGGAGATTAATAGTTCAAGGAGAGAAGGGAAGATCTTTCTATATTTTTGTTTTATGGAAAAGCTGTTAAGCTAAAGAGTTCATTTTAAGTGATGGAAGAATCTAGTTTTGTTTAGAAGAAAATGACTCAGATCTAACACATTTTACGTCCGTGGAATTATTCAGTAATTTAGTTTGCCGGACAAGTATTCTTCATCCCATAAAGAATCGTCTTGTATGACGAATAATTATTCATGAAATCATGCAAATGATTTCGTCATGATAAAATATTTTTTATGTGATTTCCTTTTACAAAGATTCTAGGTTTTAAGAAGAAAAACACGAAGGCCTTTGAGTGCGTTATACTGTACAACTATTGAGCCAACATAAAATGGTCAGAGACTTGAACGAATTTCAGAAAACGATCTGCTGATAATAATCATGTGTGGATTGAGACTAGTAGACACCAAAGACGAATTTCATAATTCTTTATCTAAAGGCTGATGGCTACATTCTTCAGTCTAACCTGAAGCAATAATGAGAATAAGGTATTTAGGCCAAAGGCCCAAAAAGAAGGTTTATGAAAACCATTATCTATCTGCTGCCAAAATGTTTGTAAACAAATTTTCTTTATTCTTCTAACATTGCCGGACAAAAATTAAAAATTTCTAGAATAATTGTCAAAATCGACCATCGAAAAACAAAATTAAATAAATAAAATCAATGAACAACCGCCCCATCTTCCATACTAAAAAATTAATGACGTCATAAAGAATGTCCCTAGTTCGTCTAAGGACAGTGATAAGATTGCCACAAAAAAAAAAAAAAAACTATTCACTTATCGCTCTCAATGCTAAACGCCAAAACGTTGTTATGAATATCCCCCTTCTCTCTCTCTCTCTCTCTCTTGAACTATCTGGAAGAAAGATATACACCGTATCACAATTACCTCATAACTCAGTCATTAATGTGTAGGTTAAACTCGTATCTGTAACACGTACATATAACCTCTCTCTCTCTCTTGAACTATCTGGAAGAAAGATATACACCGTATCACTATTACCTCATAACTCAGTCATTAATGTGTAGGTTAAACTCGTATCTGTAATACGTACATATAACCTCTCTCTCTCTCTCTCTCTCTCTCTCTCTCTCTCAGTGAATGAGCTGCCAGGACAAAATATATAAAAAAATACCACTATTACCTCATAACGCGAACGCGGTCATTACTGTGTAGTTTCAACTCGTATCTGTAACACTTACCTAAAACCTCTCTCTCTCTCTCTCTCTCTCTCTCTCTCTCTCTCTCTCTCTCTCTCTCTCTCTCCCCCTTTCTTTGTCTAATCGCGTTAACAAAGACTTCTGAACCCCAGAGCCAAAAGGCATGTCACCAATGCCACCTCTGTCACAATGGCTGTCCCCAGCTCTCCATTACTGCCAATTCTCGAGAAGAAAGTCCCTTTTCAGTCCTTAAGAAAAAGATTTCACCTATTGTGGAAAGATTCGCAGTGATACGGAACGGGAAATTAAGTCATAAGTGAGAGGAGATTTTAAAGAGAGTAAGATAGCGTAGGTTATAATTAAGCGAGAGATGTTAAAGAAGGTGAAAGTATGTAGGGTGTAATTATGTTATATGAAGTACAGGTAATGTATACCTTATCCATATATTCTTTTATTTGAAGGATTTTCATCGTTACTTAACAGTGTCTGATCTTTGCTAATGCTCTGAAACTGATACCCATGCCCATGGCATAAGCAGAGATTTGTCACAGGGCATTTGAAGATGAAGTCTTCATTCCTTATCTGAGAGCGTTACAAAGAGAATTGTGGGAAAACGATATATCTAAGCATTCTTGCCCTTAAAGATTTTACAAATGAGCAGATATTAGTGTAAGTCTGTTTCAGTGGCATAGAAAAATTAGTTGTGAACCCCTTGGGTGAGAAAATTCTCCCTGAATAGTAGATAACCCTCTCTGTCTGGCCAGACTTTACTGTATTTATACGGAGGTGATTTTTAAATCCACGTTGCTCTAAGAAGTGGAAATGGCTTGGGGTACATGTAAAATGTATCCCGAGGAAGATGAGCACCTGATGATAAGTTGTGAACCCCTTGGGGGAGGAAATACCTTTAAATGGCAGTGAACCACCACCAACCACATCTTCACTCCTGTGATATCCCAGGGAAAAATGTAACGTTCTTCCGCCTTGTGAAGCTCACCAAGTTAATAAAAGCATTGGCTCTACAGCCAAATTCCCTGTCTTATTGCCAAAAAACAGTGGAAAATTAAGACAATAAATCTTGGGGCTCTGAGTGTGCACGGATGTGATGCACAAGAGAAGAAATGTATTACGACTGATTTATTCAAGGAGAGAAAGCTGGATGTTTTGGTACTTAATGAGACAAAGGTGAAGGGGGCAGTGTATGCAGCTAATCTACCTCAAAAGGAGGCATTGCATTTGTTGGCTGAGTTTGAAAACAGATGGTGACCATTTGCTACATTAAAGTATTCCATACTTTTACTGCAGAATACTTTGCAGTTGCAACCTGGGTACATAGTTTTTCTTTAATTAGGTAAAATACATTATTAGTAGCATATGTACGAATATAAATAAAAAAATCCAGTGAACTAATAAAATTAAAATTGTGATTCGGTACTTGAAGGATTTTGAATATCTCTCTCTCTCTCTCTCTCTCTCTCTCTCTCTCTCTCTCTCTCTCTCTCTCTCTCTCTCTCTCTCTCGTACTAACTATAGCACATAATTATACTGCTGTATAATTATAATCGAATTTACTTTTTCATTGAAAGTAATAATTTTTTTCAGCACTTCCTGGTCATTAAAACTTCTTGATATAAAAATTTATATAATAACTATACAAGTTTTTCAAATCTGGCCATACTTACTTGGAAATAAGCCATGCATTTTAAGGAACACTATAGCACAGTCATACTGCAACGGTAATCAAGGCGACAACAGAATAGCTACGTATACCTTCAACTTCTCAACATCCGTTTTCTATAACGGCCCCAAGCTAATAAATTATTCGAGGTTACTTTGGAATAACCTTGTCAAACGAAACTGGATTTGGATACTGAATATGATTCTGAATTGGAGTTCTCTCCAGATTTTGACTCTCTTAACTCTGCAAGTTTATAAGAGGTTAATTTTATTTTCCAATGGATGGACGTTTGTAAATTATATGAATTTGCAAGTACTTCACAAGTTAGTTCAACATCAATCCGTTTACTCTTAAACACTCGTAAATAGTCGTCTGCAAGAGTTCTATCTATGTAGCTATCTGTCTATCTATCTATCTATCCATTTCTCTATCTATCTAAATATGTATATATTATATATATATAACAAATCTGTTTATGAAGGACTTTTGGCAAGAATGTAAATTTTCCCCCGATCTCACACTAATGAAAAATCCTTTTAAAAACTGCTTAATCATTTATTTCCATTCCCTCCTCGCAAAATACACCAGAAACAAACAATTAAAAAACCCCAATAAACCGAACCAAACACAAACAAACAAACTAATTAAACTAAGTGAATGTACAAAAAAAAAAAAAGATATACCAACTTCATTTTTGTAGCGATAAATCAAACATTCATCTTCGTAGCGTAAAGTCAAAAACTTTCTTCTTCCAGAAACACATTGTAGGATCATTTGCGTAGCGTAATGTAAAAAAAAAAAACTTTCTTCTTTCAGAAATATATATTGCAGGATCACGTGCGTAGCATAAGGTAAAAAACTTTCTTCTTTCAGAAACATATCGTAGGATCATTTGCGTAGCGTAAAGTAAAAAAAAAAAAACTATCTTCTTTTAGAAATATATATTGCAGGATCACGTGCGTAGCATAAGGTAAAAAACTTTCTTCTTTCAGAAACATATCGTAGGATCATTTGCGTAGCGTAAAGTCAAAGACTTTCTTCTTTCAGAAACATATTGTAGCATAATTTGCGTGGCGTAAAGTCGAAAACTTTCTTCTTTCAGAAACATATTGTAGGATCATTTGCGTAGCATAATGACAAAAACTTTCTTCTTCCACAGACATATCGTAATATCATTTGCGTAGCGTGAAGTCAAAAACTTTCTTCTTGCAGAAACATATTGTAGGATCATTTGCGTAGCATAAAGTAAAAAACTTTCTTCTTCCAGAAACATATTGTAACATCATTTGCGTAGCGTAAAGTCAAAAACTTTCTTCTTTCAGAAACATATTGCAGGATCATTTGCCTGCGTAAACATCTCCCCACATCAGCGACTTTATAAACATCACGCCACAATACCGAGAAAAAACATCACCCCTTCGAAATCTTATTTACGTACCAATAAACCAAAATGTGTTCAGACGAACGACTTCCTATAAAAGGATCAGAACGATCATTAAGCCTTCGGAGACCCGGAATCCTATTTGCGGTTTCTTGAAGAAGACGAAGAAGAGGAAGACGACAAGAAGATTTATTTACGTTTATTACCCCTCGTTCTCTCGACCAAAACAAACCTATAATCAAGAAGGTTCCGCTCTCTCTCTGACCACTGGGTGGATAAAATGAAATATATCACCTCTTTAAGGGAAGTTAAACGCGTGATAAACGGCTCAAAACAAGCAAGTAAAATAAACAAGGCTTAAAGAGATCGAGAACGAAATTTGTGAACAGTCGAGAATGATCTGTGGCATGATTAGGCGCAACTAGGCAAGACGGATGCTGGGGTGATGCTGCAATGGATCTTATCTCTCGAAAGGATGGGGAGAGCGAGAACAAGATTGAAGACGGAATGAGAAATAAGAAGAAGGAAGGGGGAGACAGAAAAGACGAAAAGGAGAGAGAGAGAGAGAGAGAGAGAGAGAGAGAGAGAGAGAGAGAGAGAGAGAGAGAGAGTGAGGAAGGTGGACAGTGAGGTAAGAAGACGTATCCTGAAATCGAGTTGAGGTGACCTTCCTTTCCCTACTCCTCCTCCTCCTCCCTCCTCCTTCCCCTCTCCTCGCGAGTCCTTGTTTTGGTCCGTGTCAAAGGTCACCAGAATAAGGTGGATCACTATGCTAGGTCACGCTCCACCGCCCATTTGCATACTGGGGCGTGCAAGGGATAACAGGCTTGGAACTGTAACCTGACTTGGTGGGGACAAGGAAGACTTGGGGATTTCAGGGAGTTTGAAGGTGTAGGATTCTCGGGTATCCTATCAGCTCCTTCGATGGAGAATTGGATTTTTGTATGCAAAATTAAGCAAAGCCAAAAGCATCAGTAATAATAGTTATAGTAATAATTTTTAATAGGGAGTTTTTGATACTTATCAGTGAGTTGTCTGAGTTCTGCACAGAGAGAGAGAGAGAGAGAGAGAGAGAGAGAGAGAGAGAGAGAGAGAGAGAGAGTAAAGCCAAAACAAGCAGTAATAATAATTATAGTAATAATTTTTAATAGGGAGTTTCGATGCTTATCAGTGAGTTGTCTGAGTTCTGCACAGAGAGAGAGAGAGAGAGAGAGAGAGAGAGAGACAAAACCATCAGTGATAATAATTATATTAATAATTTTTAATAAGGAGTTTCGATGCTTCTTAATGTTGTCTGAGAGAGAGAGAGAGAGAGAGAGAGAGAGAGAGAGAGAGAGAGAGAGAGAGAGAGAGAGAGAGAGCTTCCCACGAGAAAGAACTTCCATATATGCAAAATACCAGGCGCTTTGCACAGCAAACATGGATCACGTTTTCTGTGCCACGCAAATGTTCCTTTAAAACCCAATACTATAATTTTCACGACAAGGCGGAAGTGCAGTGGTACAGCTCTGGAAATTTCTTGCTTTGTGGCACAGTAATCAACAGATGTTATCTAGGTAAGGAAATATAAGGCGTAGACTCACAGAATAAGCAGTGATCCTTCTCGTGGCCAGGTCGGCAACGCGACCTCGTTCTGATACTCGGGATGCGGGTTTGAATCCTCCTAACGGACATTAGAGAATTACTTCAATTTCTTGCATTTGGATCTAAGGCTTTGCAGTCACAAGCTTATTCAAACAGTGTGAAGAATTCGGGAAAGTTGAGAAGGCATTGCGGTTATCACAATTACATGTATAAGCATGGTGACAAATTACATGAATATTTTTAGAAGGAATTGTATAGATTCATAGAATAAGCAAAGATCCTTCTCGTGGTCAGGTCGTCAACGTGATCTCATTCTGATACTCGGGATGCGGCTTCGAATCTTGCTACCGGAAGGGAGAGTTACTTCACAGTCTGGCATTTGGATCAAAGGCTTTGTAGTGACAAGCGTGTCCAACAAAAAGTGTGAAGAATTCGACAGGAAGTTAAGAAGGCATTGTGGTTATTACAATTACATCTATAAGCATGGTGACAGATGTATAATCTATTAAGATGGCACTGAAGTTATTACAATTACATCTATAAGCATGGTGACAGATATATAGACTATTAAGAGGTCATTGTGGTTATTGCAATTACATCTATAAGCATGGCGACAGATGTATAGACTACTTGAACATTTGCGGACTGAATTATATCGGAGAAGACTTTCAAATTCGGTGAAGAACGGCAGACCTACAGGGAATTATAGGGAAAGTGAAGATTTATCACTGACGTCGTGAAAAATCTGAGAAAAAAAGATTTTTAGAACATTTATGATTGACAGACTTCAGCGAAGACAATGACTGAGCAGAGAGCTACAAATTTATTGTTAGTGAAGTTTTGTATAAGTGAAGGATTACGAATGAAAAGAAAATTTACGAAATCGAAAGGAATCAAGGGTTGAAACCTAAGGGGCAACTGAAGATTTACTGGCAGCAAGATGATTTATTGATTTTGAGATTTACGAACCCAGAAACAGGCCTGAAAACTTGTGGATTGAGAAGGGCTAAGCTTCAGTTACTTCCAAAACCGACTGAATTATTTTTTGAACGAGTGAATAACAAATGTGAATAGAAATAATGAAAGACTATTTTATGACATTAAGTGAATTTTAATTTTGTTTAAATTAACGTACAGAATTACATATCAGTTAAGTAATATTCCACATTTATGAATATATATAATATATAATATATATATATATATATATATATATATATATATATATATATATATATATATATATAAAGAGAGAGAGAGAGGAAAGTAAATATATATTTGTATAATATACATATACACACACATATACAGTATATATATTATAAATATATATATTTATTGTCCTCTCTCTCTCTCTCTCTGTCTAAAGAGAGAGAGAGAGAGAGAGAGTAAATAAGAAAAGCCGAGGAGTAACACTGATTCCTCACGCCATCAAACTCAAGCGATCATTCTGGTTTTATTTATGAGGTCACTTCGTGAAAGAGGTCAATGATTCGACCTTGCACTTTGAGCCTTATATAGTCGCCAAACTTTCTCCCGCCTTCCCTCCTTCCTTTCGCGCGTGGGAGCAAATCTTCTCCGGATAATTAAATTCCAGTCTTTGTCCTTACGAGGCGAAAGAATTGTTGCAGATCAATTCGAGTTACACAGCCGAGATACAGGTGGTCACAGACATGGCCCAAAATGCTATAAGTGGCTGGAAGGAGCGTAGGATACTCCAAAACGAGTGTCTTAAGGATCTCCGAATCGAAAGAAGGAGGCATGACTGAAAATACTAAAGAAAATTGGAAGGAGCGTGGAATCCTGCAAGGTGAGAGCCTTAAGGAGTTCTGGTTTGCATTGGCTTAGCTAACATGAAGGATTCTAGGAATAATATGGACGCCTAAAAACTAATTCCATCAAATGATTTAGTCAGGCATATATAACTGAAAGCTTGTATCCTACAGTAAAAGGTGAAGAACGAAAAATACTGAAGAAAGCTGGAAGGAGCATGGAATCCTACAAGGCAAGTGCCTTAAGGATGACTTGTGGTTCCCACTAGCTTAGCTAACATGAAGGATACTAGAGATTTTGTGGACACCTAAAAAAAAAATGGATTTTATCTAGGGATTCAATCAGTCATAAATAACTCTAGTAGTGTGTATCCTGTAGGAAAAGATGGAGAATTGCGGAATATCGACAATGGACATTGAAGACTCTTGAAACTAAAGTTAGAGAAGTATTATAGAGGTCTATAAGTATCTGATAGTATTTTCAGAATACCATAAACAAAGACAAGACAGCACATAAGTGGATTGCTGGGTATACTTGAGAAAAACGATTCAGTCAGTATATTCGAGTAATGATTTCGAATCCTGATGCCAATGCCTAATCATACCAGTTCCTGAAGTATACTTTTGTGTGTGGCAATAATATCATGCGCAAGCGTCAAAACAGAAGTAGCAGCAACAATAGAACTAATCATGAACAAAGTTTATTTCCTTTATTAACTGTATTTGAAATGCAAATATTTTGCATCCCCAACTTAAAGGTGAAATGGCAGTATATAAATGACAAAGGCTTCTGACAAAACTGAAAAAGTATTGGGACCAATGCAACATTATCAGTCCTTGAGATAGATAGGAAAGCATGTCTTGATAATTTAGATAGAAAAGCATAAGTCTTGATAATTTAGATACAGAAGCATAAGTCTTGATAATTTAGATACAAAGCATAAGTCTTGATAATTTAGATACAAAAGCATAAGTTTTGATAATTTAGATACAAAGCGAAAGTCTTGATAAATTAGATAGAAAAGCATAAGTCCTGATAATTTAGATAGAAAAGCATACGTCCTCATTATTTAGATATAAAGCATAAGTCTTGATAATTTAGATAGAAAAGCATAATTCTTGATAATTTTGACAGAAAAGCACGAGTCTTGAGAAGATAGCCAGGAAAGCGTAAGTTTCTGATAAGAACTCGCTGCAAAGCCCTAGCTAGTTCTAACAAAAAGTTTTTATAATGATTTCCCTCATATCTTAGTAGTAATTGCTTTCATCGTTACTTAAAATATACTTAGAAAATAATCAGGAACCAGAAGTATGATATCTTGGCATCGGAAAAGTCCAACAAATTTTGCTTAGTAATGGAAATATAGTGATACTTTGCGCATCCACTAGAGAGAAAAATAATAAATAAACAGAATATAAAATAAAAACGATAAAAAAAATTGTCATGGCAGATTTAATAAAAAAAAAAAAAAAAACAGGTAAATGTCAACTCACGCTGAGGATAGAATGTCAACCTGGGTACAATGTCCCTTGGCAGATTACGTATACAATCATTTCACTTTCACTTTCTCTCTCTCTCTCTCTCTCTCTCTCTCTCTCTCTCTCTCTCTCTCTCTCTCTCTCTCTCTCTCGTTCATCTTCCGTAATGTGATCATACGCGTCTTCTCCAGTGGCGGGGGAATGAGTTGCATTATTGTCATCTCTTCTTAAGTTTCCTTCGAGTATCTTTAAAAAAAAAAAAAAAAAATACGGCCTGCGTAGCAACATAATGTTTTGCTCCTTTTCGTTTGTATGATTAACTAACATTTTGCTTATGAAGGTACTGACATTTTGCTTATGAAGGTACTGATATTTTGCTTATGAAGGTACTGATATTTTGCTTATGAAGGTACTAATATTTTGCTCATAAAGGTACTGCTATTTCGCCTACGAAAGTAGTGCCTATTTCGCTTATATAGGTACTGCTATTTCGCTTGTGTAGGTACTGCAATTTTGCTTATGAAGGTACTGACATTTTGCTTATGAAGGTACTGCAATTTTCCTTACGAAGGTACTGACATTTTGCTTATGAAAGTACTGCTATTTCGCTTATTAAGGTACTGCTATTTTGCTTATGAAGGCACTGATATTTCCCTTAGGAAGGTACTGGTACTTCACTTATGAAGGTACTGCATTTTGTTTATAAAGGTGGTACTGCTATTTCGCTTACGAAAGTACTGCTAATTTGTTTATGAAGGCACTGCTATTTCACTTATGAAGGTACTGCTCTTTTGCTTATGAAAGTACTGCCATTCTGCTTACGAGGGTACTCCTATTTCGCTTATAAAGGTACTGCTATTTCGCCTGTGAATATATTGCTATTTCACACAGGAAGCCACTGCTATTTCGTTTACGAAGGTACTGGTATTTCACTTATGAAGTTACTGCCATTTCATTTATGATCGATTTGATATCTGGTCACCAAAACTGGCTTCACAACATCTAGGATATTTGCGCCCATTTCACTCACCAAGGTACTACTGTTTCGAAGAAGGTACTGATATTTCACCTACGAAGGTACTGCTATTCAAAAATGACTGATTCTAGCCTACCTATTTTTTTTTTTTTGGTGTTTATGCTAGTTAAAAATTACGTCTTTTCATATTAAGGCAGATGCTTCGCTGTAATTCCTTTTAACAAGGTAATTCGCCTAATATTCAAATTCGTGCATACGGCAGGAGTTGCGGTGACTGAACATATTTCATGGAATGTCAATTAGATTCTGTACTGAGACTCAATACTTCCTTATGTCATTTTATGCTTGCGGATGATAACTGACTTTCAGGGACCTGTTTCAGTCGTGACTGGATTTGCCCAGTCATGGGATGTACAAGAAAATGACTGGAATTTCTTCTTACTGAAATATATATTATATGGAGTTTTATTTTCCTGGAAAATGCATTGTTAAAAGCTGCTTACTTTTGTGTATGTTTTGTTTTGTTGTTTTATAAAACAAACAAACAAACACACACACACACACACACACACACATATATATATATATATTTTTTCAAATGTCTCCTGTGCTGGTAATGCAACTTATTTTCTAAAGCAAAGGTAGCACCCTACGGCACTGGCTGGTAAGGTCAGAGTTTCTAAAGGTATGTGAGAGAGAGAGAGAGAGAGAGAGAGAGAGAGAGAGAGAGAG
>NC_089748.1:45798597-45803597 GCF_040412425.1 Macrobrachium rosenbergii
AAAAACTCAAAAGACTCTGGGATAATTTACAGCAGAGAAAGAAAGCATCAGCATTTACCACCCGCCCTCTCTCTCTCTCTCTCTCTCTCTCTCTCTCTCTCTCTTCTACATTTACCCGTGCGTACAGTAAATACAATCTGTCTGTATTCCACATACACCTAAATACAATCAACCTTACAGACACAAGCTGAAACGTCTGCATGTATGTCACAAGTTTATTTTTATTCAGATATCTGGAAACAAAGCAAACTCGAGTCTTTGTCGTTCATGTCTATAAAAAGTTGTCAGTAATTGACTGCATTAATGGTATTTATAAAAATTAAACAGTACTTAGAAATGAAACTAAACTAACCAATCTACTGGACAGCATTGAATATTATAACCTTTGCAACAGTAGAGCTGAATTCCATTTTCTGAAGATTCGCTTTGCTGTAGAGAGAGAGAGAGAGAGAGAGAGAGAGAGAGAGAGAGAGAGAGAGAGAGAGAGAGAGAGAATCGCGGGGAACGATGACTTTGACCTTGAGCTCAAAGGAAAAAAAAACTTGGTTAGGGACGTTTTTAGAATTCCTGAAGCAAAGCAAAAAAAAAAAAAAAAAAAAAAGGGCGGTCTAAAAAAAACCTGAAATCATCTTTCACTTTCAACACCGCGGGATATTTTCCTACTTATTTTTTTTTAACCTCGGGAAAATAAAAAGCATCTTTAACACTCCCTCAGTCTTCCCCACCCCCTGAGGAATTTCGGCTTAAATCATCCTCCTTTCGCTTTAGGGTCGAACTTATTTTTAAGTGGCATCAGCTACACCTTGGGAAAGGTTGTGTGGGTCTGTGTGTGTGTGTGTGTGTGTGTGTGTGTGTGTGTGTGTGTGTGTGTGTGTGTGTGTGTGTGTGTGTGTGTGTGTAGCCACTTGTTAGTAACACTTTTCCAGGAAATCTGTCTGCTGCTTCTAAAATGCTTTGTTGTGTTCACTGCCCTCTCCTCTCCTCTCCTCTCCTCTCTCTCTCTCTCTCTCTCTCTCTCTCTACTTAAAATGGCCTTAGGTACGGGTGGGCTATACAAAAAAGCAGAATTTTTCCTCTAAAAATTAACTTGACATAACATTCACTAGTCAAGTAATTATTACACATAAATAATACATATGCCATCTCTCTCTCATATTACACATAAATAATACATATGCCATCTCTCTCATATTACACATAAATAATACAAATGCCATCTCTCTCTCTCTCTCTCTCTCTCTCTCTCTCTCTCTCTCTCTCTCTCTCTCATTTGACTAGAAATGTCTTTGAGCGCCGATGGAAAATATAAGAAAGTGGAATTTCTCCCTTAAAAATTAAGTAATTTGACATAATATTCACACATCATTGACTCTCTCTCTCTCTCTCTCTCTCTCTCTCTCTCTCTCTCTCTCTCTCTCTCCTGGGACTCGAAATGTCTTTGGGTATTGATAAGCAATGTAAAAATGCAGAATTCCTCAATAGAAGAATGAAGTAATTTGACATAATATAATAAAAAAGCTCTCTCTCTCTCTCTCTCTCTCTCTCTCTCTGTTAGCAATATATGAAAGCAGACTTTCTCCCTTAAAAATTAAGTAACCTGACACAACATTCATAAATCATGAAACCATTACACACAAGTAATAAATATGCCTTCTCTCTCTCTCTCTCTCTCTCTCTCTCTCTCTCTCTCTCTCTCTCTCTCTCTCTCTCATAGGACTCAAAATAAGAAAGCAGAATTCTTCCCTAGAAAAACTAAGTAATAAGACATAACATTCCAAGATCATGTAACAATTACATAACCATTACATAGGAATAATACATGTAACGAAACATGATCAGTACGAATTTCAAATATAAAAAAATCGAATAAAAATTACTTATTTACATCATGACGGAAAATTAAGCGAATTAAAACAAGTCACCTGAGTCTTTATCGGTCCATTCCGAAGAAAAGGTAAAAACTGAGTAATGGATATTAATGAGATACTTTCCCCGCCATTATATGTTGCCTTTATCAGATTTCAATTCGGATCTTTTCCAAGGAAATCGTTATTAAAGGTTTTATTGCCATTAATTTAATATTTAATATATGTATTTATATGTATGTGCATTTGTGTATATATTTATATAATATATACATGTATATATATATTTATATATATTTACTTATGTATAAGTATATTATGTATAATATGTATATATGTATATATAGATAAGATAGATAGATAGATGGATAGATAGATAAACACATACATATACATATGTATATATGTGCAGACATATATGTACATATATATATATATATATATACATAGATCTATATATATACATATATATATATATATATATATATATATATATATATATATATATATATATATATATATATATAGAGAGAGAGAGAGAGAGAGAGAGAGAGAGAGAGAGAGAGAGAGAGAGAGAGAGAGAGAGATTGTAAAAACGATAATTATGCACATCTACATTGAAACGCTTCTTAGTACCTGTCCTTATTTCCTCAGAGCGCAATGCAGATGTTCGAGGCGTCCCTATGGCATTAGCTGAGCCCAAATCACCATAATATCACCTTGATTATGACCGCAGAGATGGCGGTTTTGCATCAGACTAATAAAGATTGAAGTAATGGGGATTAACAAGTCTAGACTGTATCAGAAGCAAAATATAATTTTTTTGCTAAACGGAAATACTGGGACTGTGTGTGTGTGTGTGTGTATATATATATATATATATATATATATATATATATATATATATATATATATATATATATATATATATATATATATATATATATATATATATATATATATATAGTATATTTATAAGTTAAGTATATCTTAGTTTAACCAGACCACTGAGCTGATTAACAGCTCTCTAGGGGCTGGCCCGAAGGATTAGATTCATTTTACGTGGCTAAGAACCAATTGGTTACCTAGCAACGGGACCTACAGCTTACTGAGGAATCCGAACCACATTATAGCGAGAAATGAATTTCTATCACCAGAAATAAATTCCTCTTATTCTTCACTGGCCGGTCGGAGATTCGAACTCGCGGCCAGCAGAGTGCTAGCTGAGAACGGAACCCACTCTCCCAACGAAGAACTAGTATTACATATATATATATATATATATATATATATATATATATATATATATATATATATGAATATATATATATATACATATACAGATATATATATATATATATATATATATATATATATATATATATACATATATATATGTGTGTGTGTGTTTAAAATAAGAGTACTATTATGATTTAAACAAATGTGTTGACTCACTTATATACATAACATTACCGTCAATATTTCACTTCAGCTCAAAAATACGTACGCGCATGCGCGCAGCATGGTGCGTCCTGCCCAAAATGCCCATTAAAAAAATACTATGCGTAAATCACTGCTCCTATTCAAATCAAATCCGTCCTTTGCTCCAGACGGGCGTAATTCCACATTACGCTCGTTGTTCTACCCACCATGATAAATCACCGTGAAAATGACAGTACCGTGGACAGTACCGTCTTGAACCTGAGCCCGTACCGTCCACAAAGAACCCACAGAGAACCCACAAAGGGCATTTTTGCATCTCATACATCATTCATGATCCGCCGAGCATTGTGGACCCATTTTTCGTGAAACCCGCTTTCCGTATTAACATAATTACAAAGTCTACGACAAGCGACGAGGACCTATAGAAATACACGTCTCTGCTGCTTTTCCTTACAAAGGAGTTTCACCCAAGAGTTCAGAGGCCCCAGTCTTCTTTTCCCCTTCTTGTGAAGGAGTCTACAGCAGCACTCGGGTGATTTACGGATAGAGGAAATTGTACATGTGCGTAATGAGGTTTCGGCATTCGTCATTTGCATGTTGTTATCAAGTCAGGCCATTAGACCGTTCATTTTTTTTTTTTTGCCGTTTCATGTTTTACAGAGGCATGGTTATGATGAATTGTCTTCTTATTCTGGGAGAAGAACGCTTAATGGCGAAAAAAAAGGTCTGAGTACAGACGTGATTACGACATGAGAATAGACTAAATCAAATGTACTGAGTCTGGAGTAATTACGACATGAGAATAGCCTAAATGAGATGGTCTGAGTATAGACGTAATTACGACATGAGAATAGCCTAAATCAAATGTTCTGAGTACAGGAGTAATTACGACATGAGAACAGCCTAAATGAGATCGTCTGAGTGTAGACGTAATTACGACATGAGAATAGTCTAAATGACATGTTCTGAGTACAAGAGTAATTACGACATGAGAAAACCCTAAATGAAATGTTCTGAGTACTGGAGTAATTACGACATGAGAATAGTCTAAATGATATTTCTGAGTACAGATTTAATTACGACATGAGAATAGCCTAAATTAAATGTTCTGAGCAAAGGAGTAATTACGACATGAAAATAGTCTAAATGATACGTCTGAGTACAGATTTAATTACGACATTAGAACAGCCTAAATTAAATGTTCTGAGTACAGGAGTAATTACGACATGAAAATAGTCTAAATGAAATGTTCTCAGTACAGATTTAATTACGACGTGACAATAGCCTAAATGAAATGTTCTGAGTACAGATTTAATTACGACATGAAAATGTCCTAAACGAAATGTTCTGAGCACAGATTTAATTAAGACATGAAAATAGTCTTAAATAATTTTTTCAAATATAATTTTACGAACATAAACTATCACGCCACTGGCACTTATTTCTGACACACCAGGTAGCTTCAAAGAATTTGGCCATCATTGAAATTAACATAAATACTAACATAAATGGCATTTCAATTTTTTTACAATCTTCAAATGCTGTGGACACCTCTGATTTATAAACAGAAAAGTTTGTTGATGCTTAAAAACGCACAAATAATGGCTAAAAGTGGAACGAAAGCTACAAGAAAACAAATTTCCCCCCGACTAACCTTCCTTGTCATTCCACGCGGTCCTGGACTACGTACGA
>NC_089748.1:45806097-45821097 GCF_040412425.1 Macrobrachium rosenbergii
AAGACGGGGAAGGGGTTATAGAAGGAACACGAAAGATTATTTCGATCACGCTGTGAGACAGGTCTCTTCAGGCACGCGTGATCTATGACTGAAACCAAGTCTTCTGTGCGAATATTGGTGAGCTTTGTCTGTTGGAATTAAGGTCTACTTTATTATTATTATTATTATTATTATTATTATTATTATTATTATTATTATTATTATTCAAAGGATGAACCCTACTCATGTGGAACAAGCCCCGAGGGGCCATTGACATGAAATTCAAGCTTCCAAAGAATATGGTGTTCATTTGAAAGAAGTAACAGAATATAGAATAATAATAATAATAATAATAATAATAATAATAATAATAATAATAGTAATAATAATTATTATTATTATTATTATCATTATTATTATTATTATTATTATTCAGAAGACGAACCCTACTCATGCGGAACAAGCCCACCACAGGGGCCACTGACTTGAAATTCAAGCTTCCAAAGAATATGGTGTTCATTTGAAAGAAGTAACATAAAGTAACAGGAAAGATATCATTCTTACAGCATAAACATCCTGTCATACAGTATTACGTTGCAGCATTCCACAAGGTAAGAATCCTCAATATTTCCAGTTAAAATATTCCACCAAAGTTGGACCACTGTATAAATCACAGAAGGTATTGGGAAATACAGACAGGAGAGATCACTTATTAAAAAAAAGAATAAAATGAATAAACAAATTAATAAACAAATAGAAAAAAATGAAAATAAACTGTTAAAATACAAGGGGAGTTGCATTAGGGTAGTAACCCACTGCATCTTCGCTAGAACGATACTGATTCTGATACTAACTCGGACAGACACTTGGTTTACATCTCATGTATTAATTAATAATTAATAAATTATTATTTTTAATTATTAAATTATTATTAATAATATTATTATTTATTATTAATTATTAATATTTATTATTAATTATTAATATTTATTATTAATTATTAATATTTATTAATAAATTATTAATTTATCAATAATTATTATTATTAATAAATTAACAATAAATAATTAATAAATGTATTAATTAATAATTATTAATAAATGTATTAATAAATAATTAATAGTGAATATCTTACAAGACTAATTACTGATGAGACAAAAGCAAAGACTTCATTTGGTAACAAAATACAAAATAAAAACAAGTAAAAAATGCGCCGAAGTTTCTTCGGCACAATCGAGTTTTCCGTACAGCGCATGGACAAGGCCACTGAAAATAGATCTATCTTTCGGTGGTCTCGGTATAATGCTGTATGAGCCGCGGCCCATAAAACTATCAGCCGGCCGTGGTGGCCTGTGTTGTTGCGTTGCCAGAAGCATGATTGTGGCTAACTTTAACCTTAAATAAAATTAAAACTACTGAGGCTAGAGGACTGCAATTTGGTATGTTTGATGATTAGAGGATGGATGGTCAACATACCAATTTGCAGCCTTCTAGCCTCAGTGGTTTTTAAGAACTGAGGCAGACAGAAAAAAGTGTGGACGGACAGACAACGCCGGCACAATAGTTTTCTTTTACAGAAAACTAAAAAAGCATCAAAAATGAATCCCAAAATAACTCCAATTTTTCATTAACCCTCACGCCACCTATAATGGGCGTGTCTAGTCAATTTCTACCGCGCTGCAAAATCTAATTAAGATAACTATAATTATGCAAGATGGTGAGATAGCAGGTACTGTGAAATTGAGGCGCTTTGACTAAAACGTCTTGCTGATAACTGTGCGATTTTACTACAAATTTATACTCTCCTTTCGTCCCAAAAATTTATAAAATTTAAAATCAACAACATGAAGTTATTATTAATCTAAGACCCTTTGCATGCAACAATAAAATTCGCAATGGTTTGCAAGCTCATGCTTAACCAATAACCCCGTAGGGGGTAGCGCCGTCAGTGCACCTCACGCGGTGCACCGTAGGTATTACTAAAGGTTTTTTACAGCGTCCCTTCTGTCCCTAGCTGCAACCCCTGTCATCCCTTTTACTGTACTTCCGTTCATATTCTCTTTCTTCTATCTTACTTTCCCCAACACTTTCCTAACAATTGATTCATAGTGCAACTGCTTTGAGGTTTTCCTCCTGTTACACCTTTCAGACCTTTTTACTCTCAATTTCCCTTTCAACGCTGAATGACCTCATCGTAGGTCCCAGCGCTTGGCCTTTGGCCAATTCCAATACTTAACATTGAGATGTAATTCGTAACCTTAAATAACCTCCACTATACTTAATACTATTATACACTTTCCTTTATATTGTATAGGGAGCTGATTACTCCATATAGATGTTCAGCCGTTACTCGTTTATCTAAAAATGGACGCAGAGGAAATAAGAAACAAGTAAAAAATGCGCCGAAGTTTCTTCGGCTCAATCGAGTTTTTTGTACAGCCGCTACAGCGTATAGTCAAGGCCACCGAAAACAGATCTATCTTTCGGTGGTCTCAGTGTAATGCTGTATGAGCCGCGGCCCATGAAACTTTAACCACGGCCCGGTGGTGGCCTATCCTATATCGTTGCCAAAAGCAAGATTATGGCTAAATTTGAAAGAAGTTAGAGAAGATAATATGAAATACAGAAATAAGACAGAAGGAACGGAAAAAAAATTATAGAGAGAGTTCCAAAGCTTTGCCGAAGAGGGAAACGACTGGCTCTAGGATTGCAGAATTCCGCACGGCAGATGTGCGAAGCGGTGGTCTGGCTGGAGTTAAGAGGGATTTTTATTGAACTTATGAATGTATATTTTCTTGAATACAATCCCCATATTACTGAACTCAGAATATTTATGTGTGTATATGTATATGTATATATATAAATATATATATTTATATATTACTATATATATATTTATACACATACATACACACACACACACACACACACACACACACATATATATATATATATATATATATATATATATATATATATATATATATATAAATGTGTGTGTGTACGTGTGTGTTGTGAAACCAACGAACTGAAGTTAACTGAAATTTGTAGAAGTTTTATTTTCTATACTGAAACATTTTATTGAAAGTGAAATCTAGGATTAAATGTTTCCTGGAAATTATCTGAAAGTTGATTTTAACCCAGTGATAGTACGAGTTTTAAATGTCATTTTAAGCGAGTCATATTTTTAAATTTGACAGCGGCGGAATAATGGAGTAATTCTCTCTCTCTCTCTCTCTTTCCCCTTCCTTTCTCTCTCTCTCTCTCTCTCTCACTTTGTCTTTCCCCACTTCCTCTCTCGCTCTCTTTCCTTTCCTTCCTCAGCTTTATCTCTCTCTCTCCTTTCGTCCCTCCAGCTCTCTCTCTCTCTCTCTCTCTCTCTCCCTCTCTCTGTTTTCATTCCTTTCTCTTTCTCTTCCTTTCCCTCTCTCTCTCAAGCTGTCTTTCCGCCCTTTCTCTCTCTCCTTTCCTTCCTCCAGCTCTCTCTCTCTCTCTCTCTCTCCTTTCCTCCTTCCACCTTTCTCTCCCTCTCTCTCTCTCTGTTTTCATTCCTTCCTCTCTTTCTCTTCCTTTCTCTCTCTCTCTCTCAAGCTGTCTTTCCGCCCTATCTCTCTCTCCTTTCCTTCCTCCAGCTCTCTCTCTCTCTCTCTCTCTCTCTCTCCTTTCCTCCTTCCACCTTTCTCTCCCTCTCTCTCTCTCTCGCACCACCAAATCTTCGTCCCGAGGGGGAAAATCACTGGCTGCAGCATCCTGAATATTTAAAGAGCCAAGGGCGCCTTGGTGGAGCAGAGGCTGGCGGCCGTCATCATTACCCACTCCGCCCTGGGAAATGCCACAGAGATGATTGTCCGACATTTTTAAAGAAGAATATTAACTTGACCGGCGAGACCCCACTTCCCTGTCCTGACCTCCAGTCGCTAAATTAAGATCCTGCTGAATAATCCTACCGCTTCAGGGAGCCACTTTTGACGTCGAGGAAACCAACGGGATTGCTTTCAGGATGTGGGTTCCGTTTTCTATGTCGTGACGAGGGTATACTATGGAATCGGAACTGGAATATAATAAGATTTAGGCCAAAGGCCAAAATCGCTAGGGCCAAATATGAGGTCATTCAGCGCCGGAATAATGTTGGAATAATTGTTAGGAGAGGGTTGAGGAAAGTAAGGTGGAAGAAAGAGAATTTGAACGGAGGTACAATAAAAGGAATGAAAGGGATTGCAGCTGGGGGATGAAATGACGCTGCAAAGAAACTTCTTAAGCAATGCCTACAGTGCACCGCAAGAGGTACACTGACAGCACTACCCCCCTTCAGGGTAGATACACAATGAGTATTCTCTTATCCACGGCTTTTAGTCGACGTCGTTAACATAATCGGGGGTTCGAGTCTCCCAGGTACCGAATCGTTTATATAAACAGTATATGTATATATATATATATATATATATATATATATATATATATATATATATATACATATATATATACATATATAAATACATGTATATACATGAATATATATATATATATATATATATATATATATATATATATATATATATATATATATATATATATATATATCCTTCATCACGAACTTATTCACCTTACCCATGATTCACAGCTCCACATATACAGTAAATGAATCTCGAAATTATACTTCCAACGAACCCAAGACCAACTGACTGATCACACTTCCCCGTGACCTCAAGCCCCACAAATGACCTCTTCACACCTTCCTGACCTCCAATTAACTTGACCTTCCACGTTCCGGCGGGTGAATCTTACTCATTATCTTTGCGGCTAATCAAGGCATAGCACACAAAAGACCTTCATTAAAGGAGAGAAGGGGTAATTGATCATTTTTGTAAGCTGGTTTCCTATTGAACAGGCAATAATGATAATGGTAGCGGTAAGAGTAATATTATAGAACAGAAAATAGAATTTAGGCCACTGCCCAAGCACTGGGACCTATAAGGTCATTCAGCGCTGAAACGGAAATTGACAGTAAAAGGTTTGAAAGGTTTAATAGGATGAAAGCCTCGCAGTTGCACAATTACAAAACTGTTTGGAGAGGGTGGAAAGTAAGATGAAGAAAGAGGATATGAACGGAGGTACAGTAAAAGGAATGAAAGGGGTTGCAGCTAAGGGACGAAGGGACGCTGCAGAGGACCTTAAGTAATATGCCTACAGTGCACCGCATGAGGCGCACTGACTGTACTAACCCCCTGCGAAGTGTAATTTTATGAAGGTGGGAAAACCGATATAAATTTTCATATCATACTTGGTTTTGAAATTACCATATATAGATCGATAATAATAATAATAATAATAATAATAATAATAATAATAATAATAATAATAATAATAATAATAATAATACATTAAAATATACTTTAGTTTCCGTTGCAGCTGAAGACTTTAAAAGCAAATGTATTCTATTTTGTTCTTTTTTATAATTATCAAAGCTATGATTAATGAAGTAAAAAATGCGCCGAAATTTCTTCGGACCGGTCGAGTTTCCTGTACAGCGTATGATCAACGCCACCGAAAATAGATCTATCTTTCGGTAGTCTCGGTATAATGCTGTATGAGCCGCAGCCCATGAAACTTTACCCACGGCCCGGTGGTGCCCTGTCCTATATAGTTGCCAGACTCACGATTATGGCTAACTTTAACCTTAAATAAAATAAAAGTTACTGAGGCTAGAGGGCTGCAATTTGGTATGTTTGATGATTTGAGGGTGGATGATCAACGTGCCAATTTGCAGCCTTCTAGCCTCAGTAGTTTTTAAGATCTGAGGGCGGACAGATTTCTAAGGCGTTTGTTACAAATGCTTTCATTAATTTAGCTGCATTGTGCTTAAGTATTTGGAGTGCGATATTAGTATTTGAATGAGAAAAAACACAATTGTTTATTTGTAGATAGTTGTAGTTAAAAGGTACGAGTTTGATGATACTGATAATTATAATGACAGTTATTATAATCTCTCTCTCATTATCACTGTGAGGACATTCCTTTACGTATGATGAAATCTAGTTCTGGTCGAAAATAAATAAAAGAAAAATATATAAATATTTAAATAAATAAAATAATGTACTGTTACATCGGTGACTCTCCTTCTGTGTACACTTACTGCTATAGCTAAGCTTAATTAATATGATTCCATGGCCGTAATTTAACTTAATCATTATCATAATAATAATGATAATAACGGCACCACCACTAATATTCCATATGCTTCTCCCACAAGTAACAATATTATTTATCGTGGTAGAAGCAGTTGGAATATGAGTGGTAATTCCGTTATTATCATTATTATTATGAAAATGATCAAGTTAAATCACAGCCAAGAAATCATATCATTAAGCTTTCCCATAACAGTAAGAGTACGCGTAAGGAGATTAACCAATGAACCAATATAGTATCTATTTAATTTCTTTATATATTTGTTTATGTCCTCATGAATTGAACTGAATATAGAATTTAGGCCAAAGGCCAGGCACTGGGACTTACGAGGTCATTCAGCGCTGAAACGGAAAATAAAAGGTTTTTGAAAGGGAAAACCTCGCAGCTGCACCATGAATCAGTTGTTAGGAGAGGGTTAAGGGAAGTAAGATGGAAGAAAGAGAATATGAAAGGAGGTACAGCAAAAGGAATGAAAGGGGTTGCAGCTAGGGGCCGAAGGGACGCAGCAATGAACATTAAGTAATGCCTACAGTGCACCGTGTGAGGTGCACTGACGGCACTACTCCCCTACGGGGTTTACGTCCCTACGTATTATTTATTTCCAAAGAGAACTAGAATTCATTATACGCAAAGGAATGACTTCACAGTGATAATGAGAGAGAGATCATAATAACTATCATTATAATTACCAGCATCGTCAAAATCGTATCTTTCAACTATAATTACTTTAAAAAATTAGTTTTTCTCATTCACATGCTAATAATTCAACTTCATCATTATCATAATAATAGTGACGATAACAAAATTACCACTAATATTCCAACTGCTTCAACCACAAGTGATAATAATATTCGTCAATATGATTAAAATAGTAATAAAAAAAATAACTGGTCGACGTCGGAATATGTAAATCGACACAAAGGCCTCAGAGATTCGACCTCGACAAGTCAACCGACACTTCTGAACCTTTTATTGCTACACAGATCACGCGCGAAGTATAAAGGACACACTGACACATACACATACACAGACACATACACAGACACAGACACACACGCGCGCGCGCAAATTACACAAAGCATAAAAGTAAATAAATAATATAGAATTTGGACACTGAAAATATTGCGCGCGCGCGCGCACAAACACACACATTACACAGCATAAAAGAAAACAAATAAAATATTATCGCATACACAAACACATACACAAATTACACAGCATAAAAGAAAACAAATAATAAAAAGTAAGGTCACTAAAATATTATCACATACACAAACACACAAACACACACACAATTTACACAAAGCATAAAAGGAAAAAAAATAAAAAAATTAAGACGCTCTAAAATATTATGAGTTAAATGTTTGCAATCGTAAACGTTTTCGAAGCTTAGTTTGTTACAAATATTATCACGTACACAGACACACACACAAATTACAAAAATATTGCGGGAAAACGTTTGCAATCGTAAACGTTTGGGAAGTTTATTTTGTTCTTTGTACTTTTTCTTCTTCGTTTCTGAAGGTGAGGACGAAATGTGGGTAAAGGTTAGAGCTTAGCTTGGAGGAGTAGGTTTATTACCTCTGAGGGAGAGAGAGAGAGAGAGAGAGAGAGAGAGAGAGAGAGAGAGAGAGATAAATGTTCTATGGATATGCGTTCTGGAAGTATAATTGGAACACACATAAGTGTACGATCTTTCATTTGCCCAAACTTGTAAGAAACACTACACTCAGACACACATAGACAGACAGACAGACACACACATATGTATATTAGTACATATACGTATGTATGTATGTATATATATATATATATATATATATATATATATATATATATATATATATATATATATATGTAGAGAGAGAGAGAGAGAGAGAGAGAGAGAGAGAGAGAGAGAGAGAGAGAGAGAGAGAGAGAGAGAGAGAGAGAGAGAATTTAAATATTTGCGATTGTAAACCTAAAGTACTCGAAAAAAATCATACATACGTCATGCTAAATGAATGATTCCTTATCAATTTCTAACCCGTTATACATTACATTCCTTGGCAGCTTTATTGGTCAAATAAGATAAAAAAAAAAAAAAAACTCGACTGTAAAATCTCAAACTCCTGTCCTTTACAAGTTCGTAAATACAAAGAGTACATTTGGCCTGCTGAATCAATAAATATAAACACACATGAACGCGTAACTCTAACTATTCACTGACGTGTGACGCTGAATTCGCAAACCTATAAATGAAAGCGAAAGTAATGAAAGTGAGAGGGAAGAGAGGAGTATAGGAGGGGAGGGGGAGGGAGAGTGATGGAGAGAGAGAGAGAGAGAGAAAGGGGGGCGGAGGGGGTTATCTTTCCCCTAGGCGTCGAAAGACGAGAGCTAGAAGTGAGTACACAGAACGCAACCAACCCTCGATGGCCGACCGAATCAAGGTAAAAGAAGAATTACTGTAGTCCCTCCTGCCTAAAACCAGCCTCATCACCCCGATACAGTGGTTTTGGGGTCGGCAATTGATTGTTCAAGGTGAACAACTTGTGCCTCTAACCAATGCCAATAAGAAAACAAAAAGGACGAAAAAAATAGAGAAGAAGAAATCGGGGTAACCCGCTCGCTCGCTAAACCGCCAAGTGGCAACCACATACGCGCACAGAATACCGCCTTTCCTTGGGACTGACTGGGTGCGGGATAGTCAAACAAAGCAAAAAATAAACAAATTGGGTATAGGCGTGCGTGTTTATTCATTTTCTTTTTTGTCTTTTGGGAAAACGTTCTCTTTCTTTTTATCTTCTGTCTTTAGGGCGAAAAGGGGTTGGATGATTATTGTGTAGGCTACACGACCAACACGTAAGGAATTAGAGCTGATAATAGTACTATGGCGCTAATGACTAACTGATGTCACGAACTCTCTGTACAACAACCAAGCGTTGTTGTAATGGTGTTGAAGTCGTATCATTGTCTGAGAATATAAAAGAAAAATCAGTGTCATACTCAAGTTCAAGAAACAGCCTTTGGGCCGGTAAGGTAATAGAATATTGCTGTTGTCTTCTTTACAGATGATAATGTAAACGGAGAGAGAGAGAGAGAGAGAGAGAGAGAGAGAGAGAGAGAGAGAGAGAGAGAGAGAGAGAGAGAGAGAGAGAAGTAAGTTTAGGGACAACTTTCTGAGAAAATCCTACATAGAACTTATATACGAAGGCCACAGGAATATTTTGTCACACGCTATTTAGTGACATATAAGCATATATATACAGTATATATATATATATATATATATATATATATATATATATATATATATATATATATATATATATATATATATATATATATATATATATCACCCACTGCAAAAACAATAATCGTAAAACAATGCTTTTGTTTAAAACTTTATCAGAAACCTCAAATTTCGTTACAGAGGTTTGATGACGTTTTGGGGCTGTCCTGAAACGATTGTTTGCGACTTCAAAACCAAATAAAAAAATAAAAAAATTAAATTAAATAATTAAATAAAACATGATCATGACGAGGCAGATGCACGTCATAAAACTTGTCCACTTTTCCTAGAAATATTGTTTTCGTCTAAACAGAAAATCGTGACCTACAGATGCAACTTGAGACCAAGAATGAAGCAAATCTTGATTTGTGACTTAGACCTGCTTGCACAAGCTCTGCGCAAGCGCTCAGTGCTTCGAGGCTGGTGGCTCGCTTGTTTGAACGACCCTGTTCTTCTCGAGGAAATGCTTTTGCGAAGGTGGCGAATAAAATGTCTTAAGGGTTGTAGGATGGGGGCTAAGTTGGGCCAGATTTATATAAATGGGACGATTTTTCCTTAATGGTTGGGATGCTTTAAGTCAGTTAAAGTTCTGTAACTTGAATAAAATAATAAAACACAAATTTGGAAATTAATATGTTTAATTGGGACGTTGAAAACCAATTAAACTTTTGTAACTATCATGCTTCCTTTTCAGCGTGGAGATTTATGTCGATTTCTTAAATATATTTGTTCTCCAACTTATGTCTTTTTTTTTCCAAGTTTCAAGGGTCGATACTGATCTTTTTTTTATCACTGAACCCCTATAATCTAGAGTGATGATAAGTACAAATCCTAGATTAGTTTGAATAAGGTTTGTAACTCTCTCATTTCCCCTTGTTTGACCTACTTTCCTCCTATCGGCCTTCTCAAGAAAGATTTGCTAACAATTTCAAACTAGTAGACAGACAGTTATCAATGAAAAATGGCAAATAAAATTGCTCGTATTATTGAAAACATAAAATTATCCAGAAAGATTTGCTGTCAATTTCAAACTAGACAGTTATGAATGAAAAATGTCAAATAAAATTGCTCGTATTATTGAAAACATAAAATTCTCAAGGAAGGTTAGCTAACAATTTAAAATTGGACAGTTATGAATGAAGAATGACAAATAAAAATTGATCGTATTATTGAAAACATATATTTACAATAAAATTCTCAAGAAAGATTTGCCACCAATTTCAAACTGGACAGTTATGAATGAAAAATGTCAAATAAAACTTGAACGTCTTACTGAAAACATACATTTACTATAAAATTCTCAAGAAAGATTTGCTACCAATTTCAAACTATTGGACAGTTACCAATGAAAAATGCCAAATGAAAATTGATCGTATTATTGAAAACATACATTTAATATAAAATTCACAAGAAAGATTTGCTACCAATTTGAAACTGGATAATTATGAATGAAAAATGCCACATAAAAAATGGTCGTATTATTGAAAACATACATTTTTACTATAAGATTCTCAAGAAAGATTACGTTAATTTCAAACTAAGGTTAAGAATTTAGATGTCAAATAAAAATCGATCGTATTATTGAAAACATACATTTACCAATAAATTCTCGAGAAAGATTTGCTACCAACTTGAAACTGGACAGTTATGAATGAAGAATGCCAAAGAATAAATTGCTGGAACGAAAAAATCTTGATGAAATACGAACTCAATGTTTATTGCCAATCCAGTTCCCTTCACAAGAATGAAAGTAGCAAAAATTGGTACCCAGAACATTCTTCAATCCCGGATAAAATTCCAGATGGTCACCGAGAACCAGCAGTTAACCATTTAACATGGAAATGAAAACAGGTACTGTACGTTTGCCTAAGCGAACTATATGCTTTTGTACTTTGCTGCAAATTTTCTTGTTGCTGTTTTTCTGTTTTCCAACGATTCCTAAAAGCTTCTTTTTTTTTCTATCCTGGCTTATATCCTTGCCCCACTTTCTTTTCTTTAGAAGCATAAAGAGAAAGATTAATCAGGTATTACTGAACAAGGCGTTACTTGCATTAGTTTGCCTTTCCCTTCAGCCTACGCATAAAATACATCAATGCTCCTCAAGACTTTATTTAAATAAGCGATCTGTTCCTAAGTGCCAATGAAAATTAGATAATTGAATTTAGAAAGCAATGTTCATGTGATGATCTGAGTGACTGTGACAGTGAGAAGGTTTCAGACATTTCGATCAACGTTAGCTAATAATAATAATAATAATAATAATAATAATAATAATAATAATAATAATAATAATAATAATAATAAAACTCTTCCGAGGTAGTTTGAATTTAGAAAGCAATGTTTATGTTGAGGTCAGAGTGCCTATGACAGTGAGAGGGTTTCAGACATTTGGATTACTGTTAATTAATAATAATAATAATAATAATAATAATAATAATAATAATAATAATAATAATAATACTGAACTCCTTCATGGCTGAGAAATTCACGACCCAAAATGTCTCTTCTCCCTAAAGGTTCCATGACTATCTCTTCCAAAATCGGAGACACAAACGCACAGATAACCATAGAAGTCGAAGCAAAATCATAGGCTTAACCCTATTTGACCTTTGACCTCAAAGCATGACCTTGACTTTACTCTGTTAAGCTGGCATTACCATTAGCGGATTACGCATGCAAAATAGGAAGTCTATTTCTCGCAGAGCTCAAAAGTTGTGGCCAAGGTTAATTTTTTGTTAGCCCTTTGACCGTTAAACATGACCTTGACCTAAATAGTAGATTGGCATATGAATCTCTAATCTCTCTCTCTCTCTCTCTCTCTCTCTCTCTCTCTCTCTCTCTCTCGCATAGTTCTCGCATAGTTCTAATATTATAGCCAAGGTTCAATTTAAACCTGAACTTTAACCTGTATTTATGACACTGACCTTGACCTCATTGCACTCAGCATCATAAGTATATCAGACAAAAGTTAAACTCCTATTAGACCTCTGTCTTAGACCTCACTTTGCATCTTTCCTTAATTAGTGGGGTATTCATGGTAAATAAGATTAACGTTAAATTACTATTTGACCTTTGACCCCTCCTGCCCTGTCAAAAGTTACATTTCTGTCTCTCCCAAATGCATTTACTTCTTGCCAGTAACAAGTTTCACCTTCAGTCAAACTTTCGTAAAGTTCACAGGTGACTTTCTGCATAATCTTGTTTACAATCCGACAAGAAGCACCAAATAATAATAATAATAATAATAATAATAGTAATAATAATAATAATAATAATAATAATAATAATAATAATAATAATAATAATAATAATAATTTTGTTGAGATGTGCTAAAATTTATGATCTCTCTCTCTCTCTCTCTCTCTATACACTTTAATACATCTTGGCAAAAAATTAGTGTAGATTTTACAATAATAATAATAATAATAATAATAATAATAATAATAATAATAATAATAATAATAATAATAATAATAATACAAGTACTCTCCCTCTCTCTCTCCTGTATATATATAAATATATATATATATATATATATATATATATATATATATATATATATATATATATATATATATATGCTTTAATACATCTTGGCAATAAAAATCATTGTAGACTTTACAACAACAACAACAACAATAATAATAATAATAATAATAATAATAATAATAATAATGTAATAATACACAATAAAAAGTACCCATCCATTCAAGGGGACAGAAATGCAAGCAAGATTTAAGGGCATTAAAATGCCAACAGCCAACAAACGAAGGTCCTGTCTTGTACGTTTCGTGTTTTGGCTGTCTGAAACCTCGGGAAGGATTGTAAAATTCAAGCATGGACTTGGAATTATAATGAATCTCTCTCTCTCTCTCTCTGTCTTTTGTACTTGGAAATGTAATAAAATATGCGTCTTTGCCTTCTTTCTATTTCTTCATATTTATTTATTTACTTGTTTGTTTTATATCTGAATATTTACGTTATCTGTTACAAGATCTAGTCTTTAAAAGAGATAAATAAATATCTTATGCTTCTGAGTGTAAAATTCCTTCACAGCTGATCTGTCATTGTGACGAGGATAATATCTTATCCACTAGATCTACCCACACAACCTGCTATGGACTAGAGATGTATTTGTTGTGGACTCAAGAATCTAGAATGAACTCATCTTAAAAAGTGATATATATTTGAAATTTATTACAATCTTCAGGCAATTAAATAAACGGTTAGGTTGGTATATTAAGCTGCCCATTAATGTAATGATGTTTTGTTAAGAATAGTAATAATAAATAATAGTACAGAAACCGTAAAGTTATACAGATCCTGAATGCAATCAGGATATCCTGAAATATCTTTGAAAAGAAAGTATCTGAGAAGCAGGATCACTCGTGGAATATTTTTTTTTTTTTGCCTTATAAAATACTAATCATCATTCTTGTATATTTTATCATACAAAGGCGATTGTGAAAGTTAATGCAATTTTGCCTTTAGGTGCTAAAAAATCCTGTTTTTCACTCTCTCTCTCTCTCTGAAATTTTCTTTCTTTCTCTCTCTCTCTTTCTCTTGTTCTCTTAATGTTTCTCTCTCCTAATCTTTCTCAATCTCTCTCTCTCTCTCTCTTTCTCAATCTTTCTCTCCCGATATCTCTCTCTCTTTCTCATTCTCTCTCCAAGCCTCTAGCTCTCTCTCCCCTTCGCAGACTCTCTGTTTCTCTCAGTCTCATAATATCTTTCTCTCCCAATCTTTCTCAGTTTTCTCTCTCTCTCTCTCTCTCTCTCTCTCTCTCTCTCTCTCTCTCTCTCAATTTTTCTCACGCTATTTTTCTTCATTTTCTGCTTTTTATATGAAGAGTAATACTGGCGTAAACCACTGACGGCTAGTGCTGAACAAGCTTCCCTGCATATTTCCGACCCGTATCATTATGAAAAAAACTAAATGTTTCTAAATGTTCGTAATAAAATAAGAGGAGGAAGAAGAAGAAGAAAAAAAAAAACAATTCCTCCCAGAAGGATCAAGGAGAGAGATCACTACTTACGAGTCGTCGAGGTTCTCCAAAACCTGTTTTGTCGGGTAGAATCTTCTTCAACACAACTGTTTATTGGATCATCTTCTCCCGGGTCCAGAGGAGGCGGGGGGAGAAGACGGGTAGGTTTATGGTGTCCTGAGAATATTCAGGTTTTATGGCGCTGCCTCGCTCATTCAAGTCCTCATTCTGGTCCTCCACAAAATGGAGACGTAAAATTCTCCTTCTTCCCTTTTTTTTTATGGACTTCCAGGATGCGTAAATACTTATTCCATGAAGTCCAATGCGTAGGCTTTCCCTATATGGGCGTGGGTATACGCTCATCCTCGCCATCTTCAAATGATAATTCGTACAATAAACCCGAATATACAAATTATTCCATTCACAGACCCGAGGCCGTAAATTTTCCCATTCATAGCTGCAGAGGCATAAATGACAATCATAATAAAGTTGAGAGTGTGGATTCTCTCCTTCGCAGGATTGCAAATTGCAATGTCAAATTCGCCTTTGTAATCTGCAGTTGTAAATATTCCCTTCTTCT
>NC_089748.1:45836097-45858597 GCF_040412425.1 Macrobrachium rosenbergii
ATATATATATGCAGTATATATATAATTTATATGCAAATATTGTCAGCTTAATCCCTAGTCAGGGTCGCTGTTTCAAATAAGTTTTTTCTACATTGTGCTACTAGATAAACTTGTTTTTTTCCTACGATCAGATACTCATAGGGGAAATGTTTTTAAACGATAATAAATGCCATTACAACTCAACATTCTGGGTGGTAAGAAAAAAAAACCGTGGAAGCTCCCTATATGAACTGTCTCTTTAGTAAAGTGGAGTTTTTTTAAATTTTTTTTAAGTACAGGAGGTTTTTCCCACATTCCACAACAAGATAAATCTGTTGTTTTTTCTTACGATCAGCTACTCACAGGGGAATGTTTTTCAACGATAGTAAACGTCATTACAACTAAACATTCTGACAGATAAGAAAAAAACATGTGGAAGCTCCCTAGATGAATTGTCAGCTTAGTAAAGTGGAGTTTTTTGTTAATTTTTTTTTATAAGTACAAGAGCTTTTTCCTACAATCTGCAACTAGATTCATCTGTTGTTTTTTTTCATGCGATCAAATCCTAATGAATTGCCAGCTGAGTAAAGAACTTTTTTGGGGGGAATTTTTTTTCTAAGTACAGGAGGTTTTTCCTACTTTCTCCTACGAGAAAAATCTGTTGTTTTTTTCTTACGATCAGATACTCATAGGGGAATGTTGTTTTTTTTCACGGTAATAAATATCACTAAAACTCAACATTCTGACCTGAAATGTATCGATATTAATTTAATTTTCAATCTTATTCTCCCCCGATATTCAACCCTGAATAACTTCGGCAATTTAGTAGGTAGAACGCAGAAATCTTGAACACAATAGGACCGTGATGGGGAAACGAAAATATAATAAAAAAAAGTCCCAACACAGTCAAAAGTCCCTCCAAAAATAATTGTAATTAGTTTTCAAATCACAAAATCAAGGACTTAAAAACATCATACACTCAAGTCCTACAAAAATAATTAGATTATTTTCAAATCTATCAATATATACTGTAGTTCTACTGTCTCCCTGCTGACCGAATTTATTTACATCAATACAATTCAAACTAATAAGGACTAAGAAGCTATCAGACTTGCTTCAATCACTCTAAATTACTCTCACCATATTTTTATAATCATCAAGCGTTCAATATTACACCCTTCAAATGCAGGAAGCCAAAAAAAAATTGTTGCAGTATTCAACATGCATCAGACATTCATGGCATCTGATACGCCACCTGCATCACTGTGTCTCCGACTCTCAAAAGGTCTGTTGACCAAGCAAACACAGATTCAGGACTGTTGGTCGAGGCTAAAAAAGGCCTTTTGCTCTTGTTTGAGGAACCAAGGGAGTGTCTCGTTCGTGTCCTTTGAATTGAGGTCTTGAAGAGACCAAGACACTTTGACCGGTGTTAATTTCTCTCTGTTTATTTCTAAACGACGTGTCTTGGAGTGTAACGCAGACTGCATAAATACCCAGATACCCAGATATCCGTATAGGGATTGAATTGAATACAGAATTTAGGCCAAAGGCCAAGCACTGGGACCTATGAGGTCATTCAGCGCTGAAACGGAAATGGAAAGTAAAAGGTTTGAAAGGTGTAACAGGAGGAAAACATCGCAGTTGCACTATGAATCAATTGTTAGGAGAGGGTGAAAAGTAAGATGGAAGAAAGAGAATATGAAAGAAGGTACAGTAAAAGGAACGAAAGCGGTTGCAGCTAGGGCCGAAGGCACGCTGCAAAGAACCTCAAGTAATGCCTACAATGCACCGCATGAGGAGCACTGACGGTACTACCCCCTACGGGGCAGATATCCGTATATGCACAAATGTTCAACGGTAGGCTATCTACCAATGGAAATCATTCTTTACATTAGTCCTTTAACTACTGCATTATGGATGAGCCCCTGTGCGGAGAACTGGCATAAAATTAGCCACTTTACATTCCCGAACGGAAAGCACGAGATAAAAATGTAAAAACTGCGAAGCACAGGTCTACCTTGCATGCACTCTCTTCTTTCCTGGGCATGAAGGAATTTCTATTTGAATATCGCTTAGCTTCATGTGTCTAGCATGCACACACATACATAATATTATATATATATTATATATGTATATATACAATATATATATTTTATGTATATATTATATATATGTATACATATATATATATATATATATATATATATATATATATATATATATATATATATATATATATATATATAGAGAGAGAGAGAGAGAGAGAGAGAGAGAGAGAGAGAGAGAGAGAGAGAACGAAACAAAACGAGGAAAAGGTTAATCTTGTGATATCACTAAAATCTAGATGAAGGCTTACTGGCCAAGATCCCGCTATCCACATCGGTCTTCTGAGATGTATATCATTAACATAAAGACAAAAATAATTTTTTTTTAAATTGACCTTAAGAAGCTCTAAAAAATTAGTAAGTATAAAATAAAAGCTATTAACGCCATCTGAGACACAGAATTCACATCAAGTTTTTTTTTTTTTCCGAAAGCCGAGTTGAGTCGGGCTGATGACAAGGTTCTCCTTCCTATGATATTATAAGATGAGATTATGTATACGTAGGAGTCTTCAAATCTTTTATATCAGTCCGAAGAGGAGAGTTATGTTTTTTAAGATTCATTACATAAAAAGTTGAACACTCGGTCGAAGGCTTTTAATGGATACCTTCTTTCACACATACACACACACACACTTATATATATATATATATATATATATATATATATATATATATATATATATATATATATATATACATACTTTAAGTGTGTGTAAATGTGTGTATTGTATTACTTTCTGTAGTTTTTGACAATATACTTAGATTAGAACAATGCGTCGTCTGGGTCAATCAAATTCCGTTTTGTCAAGGAAGATTCATTATTATTATTATTATCATTATTATTATTATTATCATCATTATTATTATTATTATTTTTATTATTATTATTATAAAACTAAGAAATTAAACATACAGACACTAGAACCGGCATTTGATGATGTGCAAAAATCTAAATGATGTTATTAAAATTCTTCAGGATTTAAAAAAATTATTATTATTATTATTATTATTATTATTATTATTATTATTATTATTATTATTATTATTATTATTATTATTATTATTTGAAGGGAGTAGACCCTCTTAACAGGTCTTATTAGATGGTTGTGAATTATGCGAACATGTTTTTTCTTCCTATGATTAGTTAGCGACATATCACCGAATGATATGTTGAATAGTGGGAATTTGAAAATCTTATTAAAATATCACCAGAGTCTGTTGTTTGTCTGTTCTATTTGTACAGTCGAGAGCATGCTTGACCAGCCTGCTGGTCAGGATGACCAACGAGCTGGTCGAAACATGTCGACGGTACCTACAATAGAACCTGGAACCCAGACGAAATCATTTCTGATTGATATTTTAATAAAAGACTTAATATTCCGCACACTGTCCTTTCCAACATGAATATCGGCCTGTTACTGACTAACATCGCTGAGCCTGAAAAGCGAATCATAAGGAGTGATAGAAAAGACACTATATAAGATAAATTACAATACAGCCATCCTTTTTAATAAGCACCTATTATTATTATTATTATTATTATTATTATTATTATTTATTATTATATTATATTGAAAATTTTAAAAATACAGACACTAGAACCGACATTTCGCTAATGTGTACAAAATCAAATGAGATATTATTATATTTCTTCGGCATTTGAAAAAATATCATTATTATTATTATTATTATTATTATTATTATTATTATTATTGTTGTTGTTATTCGCTAATGTGTACAAATTCAAATGAGATGGTATTACTATAATTCTTCTGATTTAAAAAAAAATTATTATTATTATTATTATTATTATTATTATTATTATTATTATTATTATTATTACTCGCTAATGTGTACAAATTCAAATATGCTATTATAATTCTTCGGGATTTAAAACAATGAGGACTGAAGGAACTCACGCAATTCTGCCCGATGCTCTCTAACCCACCCAGGTGAAATGTCAAAACGTTTCCTTCACTGATCCCGAGGGCATCAAGATCAAAACCACCAAACATTTAAACGAAGCAAATACGTTTACATGCCCATGAAACACTAAAAAAAATAAATAAATAAACCGTGCATAAATGTGGTCGTAACCGCACGTTTTGAATAGAATACAATATAGAATTTAGGCCAAAGGCCAAAACGTGGGAAGCTGAGAGTAAAAAGGTTTGAAAGGTGTAACAGGAGGACAACCTCGCAGCTGCACTATGATGCAATTGTTGGAGAGGGTGGAAAGTCAGATGGAAGAAAGAGAATATGAACAGAGGTACAGTAAAAGGAATGAAAGGGGTTGCAGCTAGGGGCCAAAGGAACGCTGCAAAGAACCTCAAGTAATGCCTACAGTGCATCGCATGAAGTACACTGACGGCACGGGGCCCCTGCGGGCCCACAAGATTTGAGAACGGGTACGTAAGGTTAACACCTACCACAGTTGACTAAGCACCAGGAACGTGAGAGTACTTAGGGTAACAGAGGCGCAAAGAGATTCAACAAAACGTGTTATATAACCTTAGTTTTGAATCGAATCGAAACCTGGCACTCTTGTTAGTAAGGTGAGTGTCATTGAACGCTATGAAACATTACAATATAAGTAATTGATAAACATATCCACCTCAGTTACAATACTATGATTAATCACTACATCAAAATAAACTTATTTTCATCCATACGTATAAGAAAAAGACTAACTTTTCTTTTTAAAAAAAGGAATTCAAAATCGACCGAAAAGAATTCGAAATTTCAATTCCCAAAAGTCGGGGGCTCGTTATGTCCTCGATGCACGGCAGGAGGTCCGTTTTACGCTACCCCAATAACAGCATGAACACGACCATCCCATTAAGGTCTGTGAGGAACGTCAAGACACCACGCAATCTCATGGGTTACAGATTTCGACGGATAACGGGAAACAGAGATAGTGTAGAGGGTGTTAGTTGTGTGTAAAGAGAGAGAGAGAGAGAGAGAGCTGAATGATTTCACCTCAGTGGAATGAGGATTATCTCATCGAGGTCATCCCGTTTTTGAGGAGAGGGGGTGGGGGTTGGTATTTTGACGAAGCACTGATTACAGACTAATGTCATTCTCTCTCTCTCTCTCTCTCTCTCTCTCTCTCTCTCTCTCTCTCTGCTGCGATCCATTACAGCCGACTATAATTCACTGTTATGGCCAACATAGCCATATATAATTTTATAAAACAGAAATAATACTGAAATTGTAAGACGAGACGAAAATGAATTAAAAAAACGCTCTGAATCCATAATGGTCATTCATATCTTATGTTGTGTTTGTGTGTTGTGTGTGTGTGTGTGTGTGTGTGTGTGTGTGTGTATTAACAGAACGTCTCAAGAACGGTTGAACGTAATTAGATAAAATCTTATAAATCTCTTCATACGGGGACCTTCTCGAGATCATTATTTTGGGAAAATTCGACACAGATGTAACTTGCGAATCTTCTCTCCCTACGATTAGCCACTTTGAGAAGACCCCAAAGTAATATATATATATATATATATATATATATATATATATATATATATATATATATATATATATATATATATATATTGTATTGTTATCTGCCTTCTGTTTTTATCTAATTCTGTTCACACTACACACTTACCAAAATACACAACTTTCTTCCAGTTTATTTAGGGCAGGTAACGAGGGCTATAGTGAACGAACATTAAAAGAGCAGGGAGTGATAAAAATGAGAATGATAAAGGGAAATAAGAAGGAACAGGAAACACTTGTGAAAAAACTCAATTTATAGAGACAACCACAATTAAAAGGAAATTCAGAATGAACAGTCTTTTAAATAATAAAAAATTCACGAGAAATAAGTTGTTGCTAGAAAACGAAGAATACAATCCAAGTCATTCATAAACTAACTGTATATATATATATATATATATATATATATATATATATATATATATATATATATATATATATATATATATATATATATTATTATATATATATATATATATATATTATATATATATATATATATATATATATATATATATATATATATACACATATATATGTATGTATGTATGTATGTATATGTTGTATAAATATGTACATATATATATATATATATATATATATATATATATATATATATATATATATATATATATATATATATATATATTCTTTGTTTTCATCATTTATGTGGATAGAATAAATGTTAGCTTATTTTTTACACGATTTCCTTTTAAAATACCATACAGAGAAAAAAGAATATATTAAGTAAACAAAAAATTAAGACAAAGAAATTCCTTCGTCTCATATCACCTTACAGCCTTTTTTGGCAATCTGATGGGAATCCCATAGTTATTTTTCTTTTCTAAACAAAAAAAAAAGTGAATTTCAACATCCACTAAGGATAAAGAGCTACAAAGAGTAATTTTATTCCAGCTTCCACAACTCTCTCTTTCGTTTCAGCTTCCGCCGAGCAAACGTCAGATTCCTTTTTCAAGTTTTTTTTTCATTTTCTATATTTACGAAACGACACAGCTGATGCCTTCTTGAGATCTCCCATCTCTCCCCCTCCCCCCCCAACAACTGTTGCGGTCAGCCTGCGGCTCTGTTGCGGTACTTGAGACGCCACGGGCCAGTTGAGATGTTCGAGTCCTCAAACGATTGGAAACTTGGAACCGAAACTCCAAAGCAAACACTGAAGTATCTCACACACCTCCCCCCACCCCCAGGAGCTTGAACGTGATTGGTCCGACGCCCTTGCTTGACGAATCACAGGATACGGCAAATGTCAGCTTGTCCCGACCCCGCTGTAAAGAAAGTTTTTGAGCTTTCTGCCTTGCGTTCGTCCTTCGTCGGGGTATAGAGTTTACTGCGCAGATGCCACAACGCAGGAGATTTATCTGATGACCCGCGATGCGTTAAAGAGCTTTTGCTTATTTCTGTTATCTCGTGTGATAGATGGGGAATAGGAAGGGAGGTACTGAGAAGGCAAGGAAAGCCCTTATAATACAATATCGTGGCCAAGAAGTCTAGTCGAAGAATGGAATTTTTTTCCTTCACCAATCAATGACAAAACTTGTTGAGCGGATGATACATAGCAACAACATTCGATCCAATGACATAACCTTAATTAGAAAGGTCATGAAGTAAATATAAAAACCAAAAAGATATCTGACCATTGGTCAGGTTGGGCAAGGTGACCTCGTTCTGATACGCTGGATGCGGGTTCGAATTCGTGCTACCGGACATCAGAATTACTTCATATTCTCGCATTTGGATCTATGGCTTTGTAGTGACGGGCGTATCCAAAAAGCGTGAAGAATTCGAGAAGTTAAGAGGTCACTGTGGTTATTACAATTACATACGTATCTGGTAAAAAGTGACCAGTTGATGCTGTAAATACAGGTTAGTTCAGTCTTCTGCAAAATGGGAAGGAAGGCGTGAATCCTGGGACTTGTAAAAATTCAATTTCAGGACTGCATTCATAAATGCCATGTTGGCAACTGAAAGAATCCCCCGTAGGGAGGTAGTGCCGTCAGTGCACCTCATGCGGTGCACTGTAGGCATTACTTATAGCCCTTAGCGTGCCTGGTCTCTAGCTGCAACCCCTTTCAAGTTCCTACTGTACCTCCTTTATATTCTCATTCTTCCACCTTTATTTTCCACTCTCTCCTAACAATTGATTCATAGTGCAACTGCGAGGTTATCCTCCTGTTATACCTTTCAAATCTTTTACTGCCATTTCCGTTTCAGCGCTGAATGACCTCATTGGTTCTAGTGATTGGCCTTTGGCCTAAATACTATACTCAACTGTTCAACTGAGAGAGTCTAGACAGTACAGAACTAAGTGCGCTGCTTTCCCTATTTATTCCACAACGATTTTGAAAGAGCCTTTGCATTCTTTCTCTTGCTAACCACCTGGACGTAGTCTTAACCACGGAAGATGAACCAGTGATGAGATATTATCTAAGACAAGAGGCGCCAGTGGTTGGGCAGAGGTGGATAAAGATGTGAAACGGTGTTTAGGCAACAGAAGGAAATGACAAGTAAAAAATGCGCCGAGGTTTCTTCGGCGCAATCGAGTTTTCTGTACAGGCGCTACAGCGCATAATCAAGGCCATCAAAATTAGATCTATCTTTCGATGGTCTCAGTATAATGCTGTATGAGCAGCGACCCATGAAACTTTAACCACGGCCCGGTGCTGGCCTATACCATATCGTTTGGCAGAAGCACGATTATGGCTGACTTTAACCTTAAATAAAATCAAAACTACTGAGGTTGAGGGCTGCACTCCTGGTATGTTTGATGACTTCAGGGTGGATGATCAACATACCAATTTGTAGCCCTCTAGCCTTAGTAGTTTTTAAGACCTGAGGGCGGACAGAAAAAGTCCACACAGAAAAAGTGCGGACGGACAGACAAAGCCGGCACAAGAGTTTTCTTTTACAGAAAACAATACAAGGCAATTCAGGACCAGATCCTCTCGTAAATGTCGTTCATTCATAAATGTAGGCAGTTTTTTTTTTTTTTTTTTACTGTTGTAGCCTAGTAGTTTAGCTTTAGACGGCGAATTGTTTTATATCTCATTATATCATAAGATAGTTTCCTTTATTGCTTACTAATGTACTCAATGATAGGAGGCAGAATTCTGGTAGTGTAGAGTTTCAGGGGACAAACTACGGTCGTCTGGTTTGGACAGGGTGAAGTTAATATATACCTTATAGTTGAGAAAAAAAAAAAGAGATACCGACTCCAGTATTCCGGAAAGTGTTATAGTATCGCTAATAACGGTATGGACATTAGGATACCAGTTCAGTTTTCAGAAATATTTCGCGAAAATTTACCACTTTGTCATGACAAAGCTTTAGTTCTGTAAACACTGCTGTTATTAACGTCAAAGAACTTAATGTAACCCATACACTAACCAAGGTACATGGCAGGAAAATAAAATATAGGATTGCAATGGAATTTCTGCCATTAGAATTGCAATATAAGATTTAGGCCAGAGGCCAAGCGCTGGGACCTACGAGGCCTTTCAGCGCTGAGAGGAAAAAAACCTCAAAGCAGTTGCACTATGAAACAACTGTTAAGAGAGGGTGGAAAGTAAGATGGAAGAAAGAGAATATGAACGGAGATACAGTAAATGGAACGAAAGGGGGTTGCAGCTAGGGGCCGAGGGAACGCTGCGAAGTACCTTATGCACGTTTTACGAAACCTGCGTGAGGTGCACTGATGGCACTAGCCCCCTATGCGAGATTTTCTGCAGCCAAAAATGATATTAAAAAAAAAAAGTGCAGCCAAAAATGATCTTGAAAAAGAAGCGCAGCCAAAAATGATCTTGAAAAAGAAGTGCAACCAAAAATGGTCTTTAAAAATAGTGCAGCCAAAAATTATCTTGAAAAAAAAAAGTGCAGCCGAAAATGATCTTGAAAAAAGTGCAGCCAAAAATGTTCTTGAAAAAAAAAGTGCAGCCAAAAATGATCTTGAAAATAAAGTGCAGCCAAAAAAGATCTTGATAAAAAAGGTGCAGCCAAAAATGATCTTGAAAAAAAAATGCAGCCAAAAATGATCTTGAAAAAAAGTGCAGCCAAAAATGATCTGGAAAAAAAACTGCAGCCAAAAATGATCTTAAAAAAAGTACAGCCAAAAATGATCTTGAAAAAAAAAGTGCAGCCAAAACTGATCTTGAAAAAAGAGTGCAGCCAAAAACGACCTTGAAAAAAAGTGTAGCCAAAAAATGATCTTGATAAAAAAGTGCAGCCAAAAAGTGATCTTAAAAAAAAGTGCAGCCAAAAATATCTTTAAAAAAAGTGCAGCCAAAAATAATCTTGAAAATAAAAAGTGAGCAAAAACGGCAAACAAGACTGACACACAAAGAGGCCCCTTCAGATTCGGCAAGGCCAACCCAGCGAATGGGAACGGGCAATATTGATGTAAGGGGTGGGTCTGTTCACCCGAAAATAATGTCGGACGGTGAGAGGCGACAAGCTTTCGGAGGCTGTCTGCCCTAACCTTATATATTCAACGGAGAATGAGGATAACAAGACAACTAGGATCTCACCGACGTCCTTCGTATCCTTAAATATGCGCTAAGGATGTTGAGCAATAGGACTTCTAAAGTTCAAGCGAAGATGCAATGCATTGCTAACCTAAAAATAATTCCCCTTGTTGCTTAATAATGTATTTATATTTTTACCTATTTATTTGTCAATTTATTAATTTGTTTTTTTTTCTTTTCTGATAACTAATCACTTCTTTCTGTATTTTTATTATCTTCTTATTCTTCTTTCGAATGAACACCATATTCTTTTGGAAGCTTGAATTTCAAGTCAGTGGCCCCTGTAGGCGTGTTCCATATGAATTGGGGTATATCGTCTGAATAATAATAATAATAATAATAATAATAATAATAATAATAATAATAATAATAATAATAATAATAATAATAATTTAAAATTAACAGGGAATAATTCTAATAAATTCAGCTTATGTTGAAGCCTTTCCTTGTACACCAAGTATACTGATGCATTAACACCTGTTCAAATCACTGATAATTTCAGTTAAACATTCACTAACCAAACTGCAAGAGGACCATTTAACCAAAGTGAAGGTGAAATTAAAAATTGATTTATTCAGGACAGGTGGTCTCAAGTATTCATGGTCCGGCACCGTCTCATCTCCCGTTCATACGAATAAGCTGGTGAGTACATAAAAAAAAAAAGTTAGGCAAAGGATATTTCGACACTTTTCCTGATTTTTTTCCTTGATTTTACTTTGTTATTTCTCTTTGTCATTTTTTCTTTTTCTTTTTATTTTATTATCGTAGGCGAGAGAGATTTCCACATTAAAAGGTTCAACTGAGTTGTGCTCGATAAACTTGATAATATAAAGGTTTTCTCTCTCTCTCTCTCTCTCTTTCTCTCTCTCTCTCTCTGGAGATAGTACAAAGACACACACACACACTAACACGCTCTCTTTCGCTTCCTTCCAAAGATGTTACAACGAGACACACACACACTCCCTCTCTTTCTCTCCAGAGATAATACAAAGACATTATTTCTAGAGATAATACTAACACACTACTATCTCTCTCTCCCTGTCTCTTTTTCTCCACCCCTTCCCCTCTCTCTCTCTCTCTCCCATCCCCCCCCACTCTCTCTCCCCTCCACACCCATCAACCGTCTCTCTCTCTCTCTCTCTCTCTCTATTCTTTATACACACCAAGAGATGCAATTACGATAAAGCTCGTCAAGGTAACCCTAGAAACTGCGTACAACGAGGAACGCCAGATCACGATGGAACTTGCAAGGCGATAATCCCAGGGTCTCTGGTCTAATTTTTCGAACTTGGCGCAAGGCATTCCCTCAAGTCGAATTCAAATAAAAAAAATACATTTATAAAGCAAAATAATAATCGTATAAAAGTAAGGCAAGGCTTCCAAAAACCCTGAATTGTTTGAATGACGCAATATGATACTTTTATAAAGTTAAGACAAGGCTTCCAAAAACCTTGAATTGTTTGTATAACGCTAAACGATATTTTTATAAACCCAAGGCTTCCAAAAACCTTGAATTGTTTGTATAACGCTAAACGATGTCTTTATAAACCCAAGGCTTCCAAAAACCTTGAATTGTTTGAATAACGCAAAATTATACTTTTATAGACTCAAGGCCTCCAAAAACCTTGAATTGTTTGAATAACGCAAAATGATACTTTTATAAACCCAAGGCTTCCAAAAACCTTGAATTGTTTGTATAACGCTAAACGATATCTTTATAAACCCAAGGCTTCCAAAAACCTTGAATTGTTTGTATAACGCAAAATGATGTTTTTATAAACCCAAGGCTTCCAAAAACCTTGAATTGTTTGAATAACTTAAAATGATACTTTTATAAATGCAAGACATCGCATGAAAAAACCTTGAATTCTTTGAATAACGCAAAATGATACTTCTATAAAACCAAGGCAAGGCTTCCAAAGACCTTGAATTGTTTGAATAATGCAAAACGATGCATTATCAATGTACAAAAACCTTGAATTGTTTGAATAACGCAAAATGATACTTCTATAAACCCAAGAGAAGGATCAAGACAATGCAATTGTTTGAATAATTAAAAACGATACCATTTAAACGTAAAAAAAAACCTGATTTGTTAGAATAACGCAAAATAACGCTATTACAAACCCAAGACATCGCTTGAACAAACCTTGAACTGTTAGATGTCTCGTTTGAGGAGACCGACCGCTGCGCAGAACGAGGCAGTTGGCAACGCTGCCGGCGCTCTTCACCTAGCGTCCATTTGCAACGCTGGTGCGTTGCTCCAGCGCCCCAGGTGGGATTGGGGATGGTGGAATTATTCGAGGTGCCCCTGGTGGAACTCGTCCACTTCCTGGCCTTCGACGGGACGGTCCTAATGGATGATGCTGGGAATGCAGGTCCTAGCTGTCTTGGGAGGTGGTTTAGGTCAGGTACTGCATATTTAAAGATGTCGAGTCTCGTGATAATAATAATAATAATAATAATAATAATAATAATAATAATAATAATAATATTTCAGTATTGCTACAGCATACCTGATTACTTCACATTTATGTATATATATATGTATATATATATATATGTATGTAATTTACGTTATTAGCTATATCATAATTTCTTTCAGCAAAAATTTAGAAGGTTTATAAATACATATAGAAATGCACTTCAAATAAGCACAAAACGTAGAACTAGATAAATGATTTGACCGGCTAGATAAATGGTTTAACCATATTGACAGATGGTATTATTATTATTATTATTATTATTATTATTATTATTATTATTATTATTATTATTATTATTATTATTTCGGTATATATATATATATATACACATACCAAAAATAATAATAATAATAATAATAATAATAATAATAATAATAATAATAATAATAATAATAATAATAATAATAATAATAATAATAATAATGTCCATCTGTCAATATGGTTAAATCATTTGAAGTGCATTTCTATATATATTTATAAACCTTCCAAATTTTTGCTGTAAGAAATTATGATATAGCTAATATAACATAAATATTTACGAATCTAGTTCATGGATTTTTTTTATTGGCAAAAGAGAAATGACCAGAGAAATCTTGGGATTAAGAAGTAATAATATGGTGATTTAAAAATATGATAGACAGAAGTAATAATTATTAATTCATATTCATTAGCTAATTGAAATATGACTGAAAACGTCAAAACTAAGTAAATCAATGAATAACTGAATAACTAACTAATTGCCTAAATAAAAAAATAATAGCTAGATAAATCAACAAAAACAAAATCAACTTTCCAAATTTATTCTGTGGCAATCCGTAACTCTCAGACGACTCATTTTGAACTGTTTATTTTTGTTTAATTCTACTGCTTTGGAATTCTCTCCATGCTTTTAACTAAAAACTTTCGGTGATGAAGGAGTTTTAGTTTTTTGTAAAAGAAACTATTGCACCTGCTTTGTCTGTCCGTCCGCCCTCAGATCTTAAAAACTACTGAGACTAGAGAGCTGCAAATTGATATGCTGATCATTCACCCTCCAATCATCAAACATACCAAATTGCAGCCCTCTTACCTCAGCAGTTTTTATTTTATTTAAGGTTAAAGTTAGCCATAATCGTGCTTCTGGCAACGATATAGGATAGGCCACCAACAGGCCGTGGTTATAGTTTCATGGGCGGCGGCTCATACAGCATCATACCGAGAAAAATTAAAGATATATGTATTTTCGGTGGCCGTGATTATACGCTGTAGCGGCTGTACAGAACATTCGATTGCGCCGAAGAAACCTCAGTGCATTTTTTAACTTGCTTAGAAGAATAAATTACGCAAACTGGGTTACATTCTTTAAATGTAATTCATATAAAGATTCATTGTGGGTTTGTAGTCTGTATGAAAACCTTCAACCAGTCTGGGCTAGAAACGAACACTAGGTTCCTCGTCATCTCAATTTAAAACCCTTCCAGGGATGAAGCAGATTTTAGAGTAAATGACTCAAATTGGCTTATATTCTTTAAATGTATTTAATATGCACATCTACTGTGGTGATGTAATCTGTCAATAAAATACGAAACAATTTTAAAATCAAATGCGACCAATTTTTAAATATAATACAAGTAATTTTAAAACATAATACAAACAATTTTAAAATCTGATTTGAACCACATTAAAAATTTGATACTACCAATTTTAAAATATAATACAACCGATTTTAAACAAAATACGATCAGTTTAAAAATCTAATACAACCAATTTTAAAATCAAATACGAAAAATTTTAAAATGCAACACTATTTTTAAAATCTAATACAACCAATTTTAAATTAAATACAACCAACTTTAAGTCAAATACGACCAATTTCAAAATAAAATACAACCAATTTTTAATAAAACACGTAACAACTTTAAATCAAATGCAACCAATTTTGAATCAAATGCAACCAATTTTCAATAAAATACGTAACGACATTAAACCAAATACAACCATTGTAAATGAAGTACAACCAATTACAAAATCAAATACAAGCAATTTCTAATAAAACAGAAAACAACCTTAAAGAAAATACGACTAAATTCTAGAAGGAACAAATGATTAAGATTCAAAACGAGACACGTGCACCAAGAGACAAATTTGGAGTACGAGCTGGAATGAGGGAAGCGCTCGTCAATTTCTTAAGGGGATACTAGGGCGGGGGAGGGGGAGTGTTCCAGGAGGGACTGTGGTAGTGGGGGTTAAAGGGGAGGGTGGGAACGCTTAGAAGGTCAAAGGGAGGAGGCGTCTACGCATCTGAGAGTAAAAGTGGTTCTTCTAGTTCTTCGTCTTCTACTTCTCCATCATCATCTTTCAAAGTTGATCTTCTTCCTTGATCATCTCTAGCTCCGGAGGAGAACCTAACCTTTTTTTTTATTTTAACTTTTATTTTTTTCTATTTTTTTTTTTTTTTTTTGCTGCTCAGGGTGCCTGGGGGAGAAGGTGACCATGGAGTCTGAAAAGTCATATTACCTGTTACTGGTTCACTTTCCGTTTCTTTTGAGAATAAGAATTCAATTATTTCTCCTCTCTGGTCAAACCCAACCTTGAAGGAGATTATTTCTTTAAATGTTGATGTTCACATATTATTATTATCAAAATTATTCAGAAGATGAACCCTATTCATATGGAACAACCCAATCGACTTGAAATTCAAGCTTCCATAGAATATGGTGCTCATTAGGAAGAAGTACGAGGAGGTAAATTTTTTTTTTTCTGTCGAAAAAGGACTTGTTTTTATCCATATTTTTTTTATTCAATGAGTTTTTTCTGTCGAAAAAGGACTTTTTTTAATCCGTATTTTTTTTTTTTATTAAATGAGTTTTTTTTCTGTCGAAAAATGCAGAAAGAAAAATGAAAAAATAAATTGGTGTTTTAAAGCATTCTTTCCGAAAGCCTTCAACTTACTAAAAAAAAGTCCTGATTAGCAATAATTGCAACACATGCAACAGACGGCAGAGAGAGCCGGATTCGACAGCCACTGAAACGGAAGCCCAACAGCTAAAAAAAAAAAAATCACTGGATAAAAAATGAAAATAAGGATAAAGAAAACCAAGTCCTTTTTCGACAGAAAAAAACTCACTGGATTAAAAAATATAAATACGGATGAAAAAAACAAGTCCTGTTTCGACAGAAAAAAAATCACTGAATAAAAAAATTCGGATAAAAAACAAGTCTTTTTTTCGACAGAAAAAACTCATTGAATAAAAATATATAAATAAGGATAAAAAGACAAGTCCTATTTCGACAGAAAAAAACTCACTGAATAAAAAAGTACAGATAAAAAACAAGATTTTTTCGACAGAAAAAAAACTCATTGAATAAAAAATACGGATTAAAAAAAGTCCTTTTTCGACAGAAAAAAACAATAAAAAATACGGATAAAAAAAGGACCTTTTTCGACAGAAAAAACTCATTGAATAAAAAAATACGGATAAAAAACAATTCATATTTCGACAAACTCATTGAATAGAAAAAATACGGATGAAACACAAGTCCTTTTTCGACAGAAAAAAAACTCTCTGAATAAAAAAATACGGATAAAAAACAAGTCCTTTTTCGACATAAAAAAAAACCTCATTGAATACAAGTCCTGTCTCGACAGAAAAGGAAATTATTGAATAAAAAAAAAATACGGATAAAGAAAACTCAAGTCCTTTTTTCGACATTCCTGTGCGCAGCAAAGCGAAGCAATCCCCCACCGTTCTATACAAAAGACGATTAGCCATGACTTCCATGTTAGGCAACGCCTGCACCAGGTCGAAGTCGGGTGGAAGCGGCGACCTTGCGTTTGTTTACAATCCCCCCAGAAAGAAGTCGCCTGAAAAAATGAACGGGGAAAAAGATAAGTCGTCATGTGAAGTCGTCCGCGCCCATCTATCTAATGCCCGTTTCTTACGTGCTACACGTCTCCCGGAACCCTCTGTTCCGTGCCCTGACTCCCGAGTGGCATGCCAGCCGCGCGTACCCAACAGTAGTTGGCGAGATGATGGACCTCGTTATTCTCTCTCTCTCTCTCTCTCTCTCTCTCTCTCTCTCTCTCTCTCTCAGTGAAGATATAATTTTTCCCCTTTGATAAAGTTTAGATTATCACTGAACTACGTATTAAAATCCATAGGAACTGACTGAGACATTTAGTCCACGAAAATAGTCTCTCTCTCTCTCTCAATGAAGATATAATTTTTCCCCTTTGCTAAAAGTTGTATTATCATGCAACTACGTATTAAAATCCATAGGAACTGACTGAGACATTTAGTCCACGAAAATAGTCTCTCTCTCTCTCGCTCTCTCTCAATGAAGATATAATTTTTCCTCTTTGCTAAAAGTTATATTATCATGCAACTACGTATTAAAATCCATAGGAACTGACTGAGACAATTAGTCCACGAAAATAGTCTCTCTCTCTCTCTCTCTCTCTCTCTCTCTCTCTCTCTCTCTCAATGAAGATATAATTTTTCCTATTTGCTAAAAGTTATATTATCATTCAACTACGTATTTAAAACCATAGGAATTGACTGATACATTTCGTCCACGAAAATAGTCTCTCTCTCTCTCTCTCTCTCTCTCTCTCTCTCTCTCTCTCTCTCTCTCTCTCTCTCTCTCTCTCTCATTCGCGTCCTACATCAACTTTGGGAGCATCAGGAGGGCCATAAAATTTCTCAGCTGGGGGCGTCTGACAAACCCACAGCAAACCCACTACAACCTCTTAAGTTATAAGCCACTTTGCATTTAGATTCGTCTGTACACGTCGTCGGCAGCCAAGAGGCTCTGGCCAAAATTGGCGTTTTGGCAATAACTGCACTTTTATCGGTCGTGGAGATATGTTGGCTAGTCCTGGTCGCATTCTGAAAGATGGCTGGCAACTAGAGATATGTACTGTACATCTTGAGGTAATGTGTGCAAACAAGGTCGGTGAAATGCATTACTTTAATAAAGAGCTCTCGGTAGAATTTTGTCCAAGATAAAGACATCGATTGTTGTACCTGAATTAAACTAACCTCAAAATCAACCTGAAATTAACGAATATGAAGTTTATTTGAAAGAAGTAACAGAAGGTAATGGGAAATTAGAAAATAAAAAAACCAAGTGAAAAATGCGCCGAAGTTTCTTCGGCGCAATCGAGTTTTCTGTAAAGCGTATAATCAAGGCCACCGAAAATAGATCTATCTTTCGGTGGTCTCGGTATAATGCTGTAAGAGCAGCGGCCCATGAAACTTTAACCACGGCCCAGTGGTGGCCTATCCTATATTGTTGCCAGAAGCACGATTTTGGCTAACTTTAACCTTAAATAAAATAAAATCATTGAGGCTAGAGGGCTGTAATTTGGTATGTTTGATGATTGAGGGTGGATGGTCAACATACCAACCCCGTGCCCCCAGCCTCAGTAGTTTTTAAGATCTGAGGGCGGACAGAAAAGTCTGAGGGCGGACAGAAAAAGTGGGTACAGAAAAGTGCGGACAGAATAAAGTGCGGGCGGACATACAATCCGGCACAATAGTTTTCTTTTACAAAAACTTAAAAATAAATGAGCAAATTAAAGATCACTTCCGTATCACTATTCCCCAAAAGAATTTTTCCCGGATGCCGTCAGTGCAACATAACTCCTCCTTAATCGACTTGGATTCAGCAGATACTGTTACCCGAGAGGAAGGAACGGCCATAGCCGAGCCCCCTAAACCTGCTATCCTTCTGCTTATGATCTGAGTTTGCTTTCCTTTAAAGGCAAGGAGTCACGCATTATGCAAATGACTTCCCGTGGAAAGTCGGCTCACCTTCGTGCGTGGAAAAACAAGCACGTATTTATACAGGGACAGAATTGCGGCCATACATGTGCATGTGGAATCGGTCAGCAAACGCTTTTGCTTCTCGTTTGAGCAGACACAGAGGCCAGTGAGTCAGGCAATCTGCTACTTGGGATCGATGGAAATAGAGAAATTAGTTGGATATGCTGCCTAGGATTCATGGAAATAGAGAAATTAGTTGGATATAGTGCCTAGGATTGATGGAAATAGAGAAATTAGTTGGATATAGTGCCTAGGATTGATGGAAATAGAGAAATTAGTTGGATATAGTGCCTAGGATTGATGGAAATAGAGAAATTAGTTGGATATAGTGCCTAGGATTGATGGAAATAGAGAAATTAGTTAGATTTAGTGCCTAGGATTGATGAAATAGAGAAATTAGTTGGATAGTGCCTAGGGATTGATGGAAAATAGAGAAATTAAGGATATAGTGTATAGGATTGATGGAAATAGAGAAATTATTGATATAGTGCCTAGGATTGATGGAAATAGAGAAATTAGTTGGATATACTACCGGTACCTAGGATTGATGAAAATAGAAAAATTAGTCGGATATACTACCTAGGATTGATGAAAATAGAGAAATTAGTTGGATAAACTGCCAAGGACTGATGGAAATAGAGAATTTAGTTGGATATTCCGTCTAGGACTGAAAAAATAGAGAAATTAGTTGGATATACTGACTAGGACTGATGCAAATAGAGAAATGAATTGGATATTCTGCCTAGGATTGATGAAAACAGAATTAAGTTGGATATACCACCTAGGATTGATGTAAATAGAGAAATTAGAAGGATGGACAACAAGGTAGACAGAGAAAGCCTACCCGCAAAGACAAAATTCACATATTGAATAACAAATGACAGTAGGATTCAGAGAAAACTGTAAACAAGGAAAAAATTCCAATGCCTAAGATTGATGAAAATGGAGAAATTAGACGGATGGCAAACAAGGTATATAAGTGAAGGCTTCCCGCAAAGAAAACAAGACTCGCCTCTTGAATAACAAAAGACTGCAGGACTCAGAGAAAAAAGTGAAAATGGAAAGAATTCTAATGCCTGGGATTGATGAAATTAGAGAAATTAGATGGATAGCAAGCAAGGTATACAAGAGAAGACTTCTCGCAAAGAAAGGAAGACTCATTCTTGAATAAGAAGAGACTGTTATTCCGAGAAAAAGACAAACAGGGTAAGAATTCCAAAGTTAGGTGGTTTATCTGAAACCTTAATTCACCCTGTTGTGTTATAATCTCTTTTTAATATAAAGCTGCGAGAGCTATATTCATTTTTGTACGGGATACACGTGAGATATAGTCGATCGTACTTTACAGTATTTGTTCTGGTCACTTTGTGAAGCAGGAAAAAGTCCATGAGGTTACTAAGTAATTTTCAACATTGTATAATGCAGATATGCGATAAAATTTAAAGAACAACTGGAAGAACAAAGTAAAATATCAGAAAAAAAAAACTAATATATAAAAGGAGAGGTGTGGTAAAAAAAAGTACTTTATAGTATTTATTACGGTCACTTTGTGAAACAGGTAGGCTATAGAAGTCCGTGAGTGTCCATAGTAAGCTTCCACAGATGTGTCTCGTGAATAATAATGATAATAATAATAATAATAATAATAATAATAATAATAATAATAATAATAATAATAATAGAAGGAAGAAGACCCTCTTTGAGGCAAGTTTTATTGAATAAAATGGCTGCATAAAATCAGTATAAAATCAATTCGCAAAATGCAGGCATTTTATTCAACAAAAAAGGCAAGTTTTGTTGAATAAAATGGCTGCATAAAATCAGTATAAAATCAATTCGCAAAATGTAGCCATTTTATTCAATAAAATATTAACATTAATAATAATACACTCATTCATACAAACAGCTATACAATTTTTCCATTTCACTATCATTTAGTCAAGTTACATTACGTTGCCTCCACGTCACAAAACAAGTATATTAACAAATCTTCATGAATTTAATGAATTTCTGGTCCTATTAATGGCTAAAGGAACAAAATATAAATAATACTGAGCAGTTAAAACGTCAGGAGAGGCAGGGATGGATGATGAGTCTGGCCTTGGGTTGGAGGGGGAGCAAGGGGGTTTATGACTTGTTGATCTATATATATGTGTAGCCATATTCATAAATCATCTCATGATTCTTCGACGTTGATTCATCTGGAGGTCAGAGTCGGTAAGTGGCTGATGATGGTAATGATGATGATGATGACGATTATTATTATTATTATTATTATTATTATTATTATTGTTGTTGTTGTTGTTGTTATTATTATTACGTTGATTCATCAGAAGGTCAGAGTTGGTAAGTGGTTGATTATTATTATTATTATTATTAGAAGGAAGCAGACCCTCTCTAATACAAGTCCTGCTAAAAGGATACCTGCATGATTCGAGTTATTATTATTATTATTATTATTATTATTATTATTATTATTATTATTATTATTATTATTATTATTATTCAGAAGATGAAGCCTATTCCTATGGAACAAGCCCACAAATGGGGGCTACTACAGACTTGAAACTCAAGCTTCCAAAGAATAAGGGTCATTTGAACAGTACTCTAAAATGCAGTACCTTTGCAAAAAAAAAAAAAAAAACTCCCTCGTTAGTTATTTAGCTAACTGAGAGGGCGAGTTTGGATTATACGCGTAAGAATGCGCTTGTGCGCTGGCGTGCTTGTCATGTAGCAATATAGCAGCTGAGGCGAGCTAAAACCTGACTTCTTCTTGCTGATAATACAGGTCGTGAACAAGTTTTTGTGCTCACGTTTGTATCGTTACAGATGAGAGTTCTTCGTGAATTTTCCCGAAGTTTATAGGTACTGGTCATTCCAGCTCAACTTTTTGTTTTATTTTTATTATTTTTTTTTTTTAGGATTCATCCTTACAGCTCCGTTCCCTTCCTGGAGCATCTCCCACGAAGGTCCTTGGGCAAGGTCACCTAGGATATCAGGACGAGCTACAGGTATATTGTAAAATGGAGAGAAAAAGAGTGAGGCAAGAGGAACCAGAAAGTAATTATCTTTCGCCTCTTTCAGCGGCCCCCGCTTGCAATTATAAGCAAGGTGATTTGGGGCCCTTAATGATAGGGATGTTAGTCAGGTTGATACTACTTCACCTTTACCTGATTTAAATGTCTCAATACTGTATATATAGGATATATAGATATATATATATACTGTACATATATATATATATATATATATATATATATATATATATACACACATATATATGTATATATATATTATATATTTATATATATATATATATATATATATATATATATATATATATATATATATATATATATATATATATATATATGGAAATGAACACAAGAGAACGAGTGTGTACATGTGTATATCATATGCAGTACTAACCTATATCTGTCTTTTTAACATCAATATTCTCACTTTACCTGACCTGGCTGAAATTAATTTCACGTAGGGTCTCCTTAGATGCGCTGTTGCCAGCCTATCTTGCTCCAGTTAACAGAGCGTCCACTTTACAGCATAACAAGTAAAAAAACGTCGGTGACTTATCGAACACTTATCACAAACATGTTGAATACAAGTCAGTGACTTGTATTCAACTCTGCTTAATGTCGTAGACTTGTTGTCAACTTCTTTGTGATATGTATGCGGTAAGTTACTTTACATGAGGTTTAGCGAACGTCAGTGACTTACCACACACAAATCACAAATGTGTTGAATACAAGTCAGTGACTTGCATTCAACTCCACTCAATGTCGTAAACATGTTGTCGATTTGTTCGTGATATGCATGCGGTGAGTTACTTTACTGCAGACAAGGCACACCTTAACTTGAGATTTAGCAAAAGTCGGTGACTTACCGCACACAAATTACAAACATGAACAGAAGTCAGTGACTTGTATTCAACTTCGCTTATTGTCGTAGACTTGTTGTCAACTTGTTCGTGACATGTATGCAGTACGTTACTTTACTGTAGACAAGGCACACCTCAACTTGAGGTTTAGCAAATGTCGGTGACTTACCGCACACCAAT
>NC_089748.1:45863597-45868597 GCF_040412425.1 Macrobrachium rosenbergii
GATGCAGCATCATCGTTCCAGCATCTGGGAACAACGTTGCTCGTCTGAGGAATTATGGATAATGCGTCATTTTCAAAAGATGAAGAAACACTCCATTTCTGCTTTGTCAGTTCGTTTGCTGGTTATGTAAGCTGAATGGAAGACCTCACAAGTAGCTGTATATTGTTTTAGTGTAGCATTGCATTAAATCTTTGCTTGAACTTCTGAGTTGAATTGAATGTAAATTTAGGCCAAAGGCCAAGCAATGGGACCTATGAGGTCATTCAGCGCTGAAGCGGAAATTGACAGTAAATGGTTTGAAAGGTGTAACAGAAGGAAAACCTAGCAATTGCACTATGAATCAATTGTTAGGAGAGGGTGGAAAGTAAGATGGAAGAAAGAGAATATGAAAGGAGGTACAGTAAAAGAAACGAAAGGGGTTGCAGCTAGGACCGAAGGCACGCTGCAAAGGACCTTAAGTAATGCCTACAGTGAACCACACGAGGCGCACTGACGGCATTACCCCCTACGCGGACCTTGAACTTTTGAGGTTCTGATTGCACGACATCCTCAGGGAGATTGTTCCACAGTCCGACGGTGTGAGGAATAAAGGAGGACCTCTGGAACTGAGAATTTCGACAACGAGGCACATGTACTGCATATTGGTGCTGTTGTTCAGTAAATCTGGTCGATCTCGGCAGGAAAAGAGGATCAAGGATCAATTGTGATGGCGAAAGTTCTCTGCTAAAATACGACTTTTCAAAAATATGCATGGATAGGTCAATATAAAAAAAACAGTCTTTGTAAATAAAAAAAATACGAATAACTATGTAAAAAAACAGCCTTTGTAAATACAAAAAATACGAATAACTATGAACTAGAGGATAACATTATCAGTGTCATCGAAAAGAGTTTTGAAAGTAAAAACTATTAATGATAAAGGACGTTTGTCCGATATTATTTAAAAAAAAAACTACTACAGACGTTTCGATAAATGTTGAACACACGAGAAATCGAAAATAGACAAAAAAAAAAATAACATAAAAAAACCATAAGGAAAAGATACCTCCTCACACTGAACAGAAATCTCACGTTCCCAGAATGGTGAGAGTCAGTTTCATTTTAGAATGTTGCTGCGCAATGTATTTCAGGAAGAGTTTTTTTTTTTTTTTTTTTGCTCAAACAGGAGCTGATAAGGAAAATAGCCATGCATTCATTTTGACTTCGTGCAGGAAAACAAAGGAATACTGTAATTGGGAGAGAGAGAGAGAGAGAGAGAGACAGAGACAGAGAGCGAGAGCAGGCGAATGTTACGCTTTATGTATATATGTAATCTGTATATGTATATATATATATATATATATATATATATATATATATATATATATATATATATATATATATATATATATATATATATATGTGTGTGTGTGTGTATATAGGTATATACACATATACACACACACATATATATATATATATATATATATATATATATATATATATATATATATATATAATATATATTTATATATATACAGACAGATGGACAGATAGGTTAAGGACTCTATTATAACAATTAAGAGAGAGAGAGAGAGAGAGAGAGAGAGAGAGAGAGAGAGAGAGAGAGAGAGGCACTCGGAAACGCGTCAATGGGAACAAGATTCACAAACAAACAGAAACTACTTCGTATCGTTAAATGAGTCACGAACTGAGGTGATTGAATCCCTTTCTGGAAGGATGGAGAAATGGAAATAAAAGGGACGTGAGGCCTTTGGAGAAGAAGAAGAAGAAGAAGAAGAAGAAGAAGAAGAAGAAGAAGAAGAAGAAGAAGAAGGTTGTACCGGCACGTACTAGAGAGAGATAGAAAAAAAAATAAAAGCACTCCCGATGGCCCTCAGAAGATAATTGCAAACGCAAGAGAACTAAAGCTGCTTTGGCCATTCTTGATGTTTTTTTTTTTATTATTTCTTTTCATTCTCCTGTCCTCCTTTTAAAGTTATAATTGCAAATCATGCTTGGAACAGCCTATCCCCCTCCCCATTCTCCTCCTCCCCTCTTCCCTTCCTACCCCTCTTCGTCCTCTTCTCCTCCTCCTCCTCGTCCTCCTGCACCACATCCCCTTCCTCCTCTCCTCTCCCCATCTTCCTCCTCATCCTTCTCCTCCTCCTCATCCTTTCCTACTCCTCGTCGTCGTCGTCGTCCCCCTCCCCCTTCCTCCTCCTCCTCCTCCTCTCCCCATCCTCTCCTCCTCCTCCTCTTCCTTCTCCTCCTCCTCATCCTTTCCTACTCCTCCTCCTCGTCGTCGTCGTCGTCCTCCTCCTCCTCTCTTTCCTCCCCCTCCCCCTTCCTCCTCCTCCTCACCCTCTTCCCACTCCTTATCGTCGTCGTGGTCCTCATCCTCCGTCTCTTCTCTCTCCCATTCCCCCTTCCTCATCCTCTTCCTCCTCTTCCTACTCCTCCTCCTCCTCATCGTCGTCGTCGTCGTCCTCCTCCTCCTCCTCTTCTCACTCCCACTCCCTCTTCCTACGCCTCCTCGTCGTCGTCGTCCTCCATCTCCTCTTCCTACTCCCCCTCCCCCTCCCTGCCTCCTCCTACTCCTCCTCCTTCAACCTTCGGGAATCGGGAGTGAGGATTCCACTCCCCCTTTCGTCAGAGGGTCCTTCCTCAAGTTTGCTCTGCCTGACGGTCATTTCTCTCTCTTTTTTATTTTTATTTGCTCTGTTCAAAGGATCTGGGTCAGGCAAGTTATTCTCTTTTCTTTTCTTTCTTATTTTTATGAGTTTGTCTTTTTTTTTTTTTTTAAATCGAGGCCACGGATGAAATGGCGTTCCTTTTTTTTTTTTTTTAAATGAAGGATGCGCATTACGATGTCCCAGCTTCTGTGTAATATGCATGTGTTTGTACGTGTGTATATGTGTGTGTACATATATATATATATATGTATGTATATATATACATAGAAACATACATATACACATATTATATATATATATGTGTGTGTGCGTGTGTGTGTGTGTGTGTGTGTACACATATCATTTGTCAGCATGACTGCGCACTTGTCCTATGCACGCAACTAACTGTACTCCGCTCTAAAATCGTAACGACCCAAGAGAGGAAGCAATTATGAGAGCATTTAAACAAGCCTGCGAAAACAAAGGAGTTTTTCTGAAAAAAAAAAACCCTCCTAATTCATTTTTAGTTTTCTGTAAAAGAAAACTATTGTGCCGGCTTTGTCTGTCCGTCCGCACTTTATTCTGTCCCCACTTTTTTCTGTTCGCACTTTTTCTGTCCGCCCTCAGATCTTAAAAACTACTGAGGCTAGGGGGCTGCAAAATGGTATGGCGATCATCAACCCTCCAATCATCAAACATACCAAATTGCAGCCTTCTAGCCTCAGTAGTTTTTATTCTATTTACGGTTAAAGTTAGCCATAATCGTGCCTCTGGCAACGATATACAGTACGGTAGGATAGGCCACCACCGTCCCGTGGCTAAAGTTTCATGGGCCGCGTCTCACACAGCATTATAACAAGACCACCGAAAGATAGATCTATTTTCGGTGGTCTTGATTATACACTATACAGAAAACTCGATTGCGCCGAAGAAAGTTCGCAGCATTGTTTACTTTTTTTTTTTTTTGTTGGCCACACAAATTCGATAAATTTCAACTCTTGAAAAGTGTCAAACAGCGTTGTGGCGAGAAGACAATATCTTGTTTTCCTGGAAAAAATATACTAAGATTGTGACGGCATTTGCAATAACTTGAATGATCACTGACGAATGCTTTCAATTGAATAAACACGCGATATTCAAAAACCAGTTATAAAAGAAGTATCAGTTTGCTGCAAGTTATATCTTGGCTACAACTAAAATGTTGAGTAGTTTGCCTAGTGTAGTTGCGGGATCTTCCTATCACCAAATATCTAACGAGCAAATTCATTCCATATAAAATTTAGCCTAAATTAATCTGTACTGTACACTCACCATTCATTTGAAGCTTTACCTGCGAAGCGCATCACACCTGAAGTATGGCTAGCAAAAGTAAACACCATAAGAATAATTTTGTTATTAGAGGGACCTCTCGCCCCAACTTTTGAAAATGGCGTTTTTCGCCTGATCAGCCTTAATATAATTCCCATTTTTTTTAAATGGGGTGGGGTTGAACTATAATTTTTTAATGCATACTATTCTATACCTCATTGCAAATACTTCATCTCATTCAAAATTCAACCTCGTATCTTGGAAAATAAAGAAATGAGAGCAGGTTGAAGTTCCAAAACTTTGATAGCTTATAACTCCAATTTTTTATTTTTTGTGGCGAGAGGTCCTTCTAATGCTATGCGCCTCCCTTAAGTTGGGGACTGATAAGTTAACGCGTCACTTTAATTATAGTAACGCTACTTGATATAGCATCAAAATGTCAATGCTTTTTTCCCTAACAAATTGTTGCTCATAATAATACAAGGCACTAAGGTTCACTTTTATACAAAATTTCGACCACAATGACCCTTCTTGGTGAACAGTGCTTGAATCTTATTATGTACATGACAATATCTTATGAATCCTAGCCTAGTAATAACTTCAATTTTTTTTATTACAACCCTTCCTTATGAACAACCCTTGAATCTTATTACTACATGACAATAGCTTATGAATCCTAGCCTAGGAATAACTTCAATTTTTTTTTATTACAATCCTTCGTGATCAACAGTCCCTGGATCTTATTATCTACATGCCAATATTTTATGAATCCTAGCCTGGTAATAACTTTTTTCTTTTTTTTTGCAACCCTTCGTGATGAACAGTGCTCGAACTTTACAATATTTCATACATGGGAATTCTTTTAAGAAAAAAAAAAAGCTCTATTGCAAAATTTATTCTGCAAGCCAGCGATCGCACGCATGAAGCCAAAATTTGCTTTAACATATTATTTATCAGATCTATCATTTTTAGCGCCATGTCATCAGACAGGTAGCAATTTTACACGAGTACTTTTTTATCTATAAGCACTTATCTACC
>NC_089748.1:45871097-45898597 GCF_040412425.1 Macrobrachium rosenbergii
ACCTTTCTCTCACTCTCTCTCTCTCTCGCGCGCGCGCGCGCTCTCTCTCTCTCTCTCTTCTCTGTGTATATATATGTATAAACACATACACATACACACACACATATATATATTATATATATACATAGAGAGAGAGAGAGAGAGAGAGAGAGAGAGAGAGAGAGAGAGAGAGAGAGAGAGAGAGAATGTGGCTGCTTCAGTCACGCCCTTCACTATGGTTGAATCCCACTACAGTCGACGAACTATCAAGTAATGGAACGGGTTACAAGATTCCCAACCAATGGTCTTTGAGTCTAAATATATATATATATATATATATATATATATATATATATATATATATATATATATATATATATATATATATATATATATATATATATATATATATATATATATATATATATATATATATATATATATATATATATATATATATATATATATATATGTATATATATACACAGTATATATTTATATATATGTATGTATGAGTGTCTACGTATATATATACATATATATATATATATATATATGTGTGTGTGTGTGTGTGTGTACCAAAATTTTCTCATCCTCACTTCAAAGCCCTCCTCTTAGATGCTATTAATATTCAGTCAGCTGTGTTGTCACGAATATTTCCGTGTCATGGAGACAAAAGCAATAAAAATGCGTTTCCCTAAACGGCTGATCGTGACAACTCGTTTCATGTTGGTCGTGTGTGGCACGGAAATAACGTATATATTCAAGGCTAACGATCAACTTCTTGAAGTTAACACGGTGAAGTTACTAAAAAAAAAAGTTTTCTGTACAGCGTATAATCAAGGCCACCAAAAATAGATCTATCTTTTGGTGGTAGAGTGGGAGTCAAGCTTGACACCTTTGCTTTGCAAAGGTGCGTTCTAGCCAATGGAGAGCAGCTATAATTTCATCTGCTAAGAAATGAGAGAGAGAGAGAGAGAGAGAGAGAGAGAGAGAGAGAGAGAGAGAGAGAGAGAGAGAGAGAGAGTCAAACTTGACACCTTTGGTTAGCAAAGGTGAGTTTTGGCCACTCAAGAGCAACGATAATTTCATCTGCTAATAAACGAGAGAGAGAGAGAGAGAGAGAGAGAGAGAGAGAGAGAGAGAGAGAGAGAGAGAGAGAGAGAGAGAGAGAGTCAAGCCTGACACCTTTGTTTAGCAAAGGTGAGTTTTGGCCAGTCAAGAGCAACTATAATTTCATCTGCTAAGAAACGAGAGAGAGAGAGAGAGAGAGAGAGAGAGAGAGAGAGAGAGAGAGAGAGAGAGAGAGAGAGAGAGAGAGACAGTGAAGCCTGACACCTTTGTTTAGCAAAGTTGAATTCTAGCCAATGGAGAGCAACTATAATTTCATCTGCTAAGAAATGAAAGAGAGAGAGAGAGAGAGAGAGAGAGAGAGAGAGAGAGAGAGAGAGAGAGAGAGAGAGAGAGAGAATTTTATGCCTCATACGCGAAGTAAAACGTCATGAACACTTTAGGATTCTTATCGCAATACAACTTTGGGGGAGAAGTTGCAGGATGTGTGAGCACTTCAGTCAATAACGGGGCGATAACACCAACTGGTTTCTTTGCTGCGTTTGTGTGGTTGTGTATGTGTGCGCGTGTGTGTTTCGTGTGTTGTTGCATTTGTGGCGTCTACTGAAACAACAATATAATATGTATATATACATACACATATATATATATATATATATAAATATATATATATATATATATATATATATATATATATATATATATATAGTATGTATATATATACATATACAGTATGTATATAAATAAATACATATATATGTATGTATATGCATTATATATATATACATATATATATATATATATATATATATATATATATATATATATATATATATATATATATATATATATATATATATATGGTGTGTGTGTGTGTGTGTGTGTGTTTCGTGTGTGTTTTGTATTCATAACAAAACACTCCTCAGTTCCCTATACCTTTCCTTATCCTCAAGGATAAAACTGAAGGAAAACGGGAAAAATGTTGCTATGTTCTGTATTTATCTTCTGAATAAATGCAATAATTCAAACTACAGTTTAGTACAAAGGTCAAAACTGTACAGAAATTAAAAACTAAACCCTCCATTTTTTTAACAATTCGCTAACCGCGTTCTCTTCAAAAGATTCTATATATCACTGATCAATCTATGATTCCTGCAGAAGGAACTAAAGCTACCTGTTCGTATTCACAAGAAGGAATTATCTTTCACGCCATTGGACTTGCGTAAGCCCCCAGTTACGTTCGAGAGGAATCTGATCCCTGGCATACATTCTTCTCCAAGCCACAGGTATTCTCCATCCCACAGATATGCTATGCAATATTGCCAAAAAACACCATGGGTACCTTCTACTTATTTTAAGCTTAGTTTCACGCCCGTTGAAACTCTGTTCAAATTATCTTTGACCATCAACGCAGGGTAATTATGATGATAACAGATCAATAATGAACTCTGAGACCTGAATAAAACCACAATTTGAACTCAACATATTTAAGAAATCCAAATACAGTTTGGGTTTGAGTCTCGCCACAAGAAAGAGGGAACACAACGCTCAGAAACTCTATGTTGGGGATTTCTTAAATAGATTCATGCTCCGGTTTGAAGGGTAATTATGCTCGACAAAAAACAAACTCAAGTAAATATCACCAATGCTCACAGTTTTCCTCTGCAAACTTTGGCTTATGTTATCGTTCCGCTGGAGATCATTTCTTCTCGACATGAACCTGCTCTGAGGTATTCTGAGGACACGGGAGACGCGCCTTTGCAATAAAGGATTCCATCCTGCCATCTTGGCAGATAGCAGAAAATCTTCCCCCAACAGCAAAATCTGTTCAATGTTACGCATAGTTTTCCAATTCTGCAGAAGATCATTGATTAATCTGATGGATTTTCTTTAGTTCTGTAACATCATGAGCACATATAAATAATATAAAAATGATAGCAAATCCGCAAAACACTTTGTAATAACTTTTATTATTATTATTATTATTATTATTATTATTATTATTATTATTATTATTGATAATAATAATAATAATCTCACAGTCGCATGAGTCACTAAACTGTTGGATGAATCCACAATGTCATTATAAATACATATTTTATAATTAACACGTTTTAACACTGACATCATTGTGGATATCTTCATTATTATTATTATTATTATTATTATTATTATTATTATTATTATTATTATTATTATTATTATACAGGGATCCTTGGCTGACCTTATCATCACTTAATTGCTGCAAAGAGAGAGAGAAGCTTTATGCGAAAAAATTCATTACACTTCATTTTCCTGCTTAGAGAGAGAGAGAGAGAGAGAGAGAGAGAGAGAGAGAGAGAGAGAGAGAGAGAGAGAGAGAGAGAGAGAGAGACTCCGCATCCGGGTGTACTTGCTGTGCGAATGATGATGGATCCTTTGTCTCAACTACTTAGTGAAATCCTAAAGAAAATAATTATTGTTCGTAAAATGATTCCCTCACCTGTCCTTGACTTCTACGCCGGAGTCCAGGAATGTCTATGGGACCCGCTTTCACGGAAGCGTAGATTACCTGATTTGCTGAACAGCAGCACCAATATGCAGTAAATGTGCTTCGCAGTCGAAGTTCTCAGTTCCAGACGTCCTTTATTCCTCACACCGTTGGACTGTGGAACAGTTTCCCTGAAGATGTCGTGCAATTGGAACTTCAAAAGTTCAAGCGAAGATGGAAGGCATTACTACCATAAAACAATTCTCCTTGCATTTTAATACGTTTTATAAATTTATTAATTTATTTTTACTTTTTTCATAAGTGAGATCTCTTTTTTTCTGTATTTTCCCTTACCTCCTCTTACTTCTTCCTAATGAGCACGATATACTTTGGAAGGTTGAATTTTAAGTCAATGGCCACTGTGGGACTGTTCCATATGAATAAGGTTCATCTTCTGTATAATAATAATAATAATAATAATAATAATAATAATAATAATAATAATAATAATAACTATATAGAAGGCGTTTACTGCAAAGGCCCTTCCCATGAGTGCCCTGCGTAAATGGAAAACACAACTATTTTGCTGATTTTGATCAATTTTACACTAATTGGTTACATCAACGGCAAATGTTCTCAAGTCTTGTACATTTCTCATTGGAATGGGACTCGATGGGACTCTACTAATGTACCATATAGTGACTGTAGTATCTGTCGTTTACAACTTAATCTCCTGTGCAGATATATATACAATATATATATATATATATATATATATATATATATATATATATATATATATTGTATATATATGTATATATGTGTGTATAAATATAAATATACATATATATATATATATATATATATATATATATATATATATATATTAACTTTATCACATACACAATTGTTCTGTGCATTAGTACAATTACTAACAGGGCCTCATTCAAACTGGATGGTATCTAGTGGAGATATTTATTCAAAAAAGCTACAAGCTTTCTAGGACAGTCTTCATTCTCAAGCATTTTTTTTAATAAATATCTTCACTAGATACCATCCAGTTTGATATATATATATATATATATATATATATATATATATATATATATATATGTATGTATATATGTATATGTATATATGTATATGTATATATATATACATATACATATATATATATATATATATATATATATATATATATATATAATCATTAACACTATCATCAACGCTGTCAGGAATCTTACACGCTTTAGAGGATATAATTGTCTTTTAATAGAGGCATAGCAAACGTATTATTAAATGAGTTCAAATAAGGCAACTTAAAAATTTATTCTAACTAAATAAGGCAACTATTACATACTCAAACTCGAAGTAATAACTTTAATAATTCAGGGTCATATAGAATATGGAATAGTTGCGACAAATATAAAAGTAAATAACGCTGAACTTTACATAAATATTCTCACAAATTTCATCCGGAAATCTTTCAGTCAGTCTTCATTCATTTTTACAAATCTCATTACACGTTCGTTCCTTGCATCAGAAAACAGGTATAATATACGTATACGTAAATAAGCTTAAAGTATAATGAGTAATTAAAGCGTGGAATATGTCTGTGATTTTGTTTCAAAATTGTCAGGAAAATATAAGGGACTTAACCCCAAAGGAATTGTGATTTTGTAAATATTAGGAAAGGAATGTAATGAGATACACGTACTGAGAGATTAAAAAAAAAAAAGGCTTGTAGCCACGTGAAGCTTTTGCGTTTCAAAGATTCTATTATTTTACTCATGCTGACTTGAGTCGTAGACCTAAAAAAAAAAGTTAATTTTGTCTGTTGCATAAAATGTACTACAAACCACAAACATCTCTGCACTCTTCTTTACTCGGCCTAGCTTTTTTTACTCAAAACATTGGTCAGGCTGCTGCTGTTGCAAACAGTGTGTCGTTTCCTATCACCAGGTTTAATGTCTCACTTTGCTAGGAGTCTTATCTAGGGTACAACTAAAATCCTGAATAGTTTGCCTAGTGCACTTGTGGAAGCTTCTGATCTCCAAATACTTGAGTGAGGAGCAAATTCATTCCTGCTCTCTGTTCCTGCTGCTGACGTCTCCTGAATTTCAGGCGTATCGTTTTTATTTTCTATTCCCTTATATTTAATTACTCCCTTTGGAGCCCTCTCGGGTTTACATAAAATCTGTCGACTCTGCCCATAAGATTTTTCAGCTGAAGATTTAAAGAAAGATACGACAGCTGCAAATGAATGTCTTTCATTCACTCGAGGTTCTTGCTTTTCAAAGCTTATAATCACAAAATAAATAGGAAGTAAAAAAACTTAAAAATCTTGATCGACTGTAAATTCAGTTATGGAAAACAAAGTGCCAAAAAAAAAACTTGATTACCTCGATTTTTTTTTAATCCTGTGATCCATGTGCCAAGAGTAACCTTATACCTGGACGGAATGCGTTGTACGAAATTCCATTTCATTTTTGCTCGATGCAAGTCTATTCTATCATTTTTATTTGCGTTTTTTTGTTGTCGTTAGCCCATTACCACTGTCATCTAAAAAATGGATACCAGTATGAAACTGTACTCAAGAATCACCTGAGGAAAAAACACGACTCCAGTTTGCCTTAAAAACAGAGAGAGAGAGAGAGAGAGAGAGAGAGAGAGAGAGAGAGAGAGAGAGAGAGAGAGAGAGAGAGAGAGAGTCCTAAGGTCGATACCTGTGATTAGCAAAGGTGTGTTGCAGCCAATTGAGAAAAACTATAACATTAACGTTACCTGCTAAGAAAATAGGATTCACTGAGAGAGAGAGAGAGAGAGAGAGAGAGAGAGAGAGAGAGAGAAGTGAAGCAACGCATGCGTACCTGTGCATACCCTTTCCACGAACAGAGGGGTGGAGGAGCCGGGGGGGGGAGGGGAGGTGGCGGCCTCGTTACTTTCAAAATCAACCTCATTGCAAAATGACTCAAAAGGTGATTGGATGACTACAAGTTACAACCATATCGGGGACGTTTTTTTACTTCTTTTTTTTTTTATTTTTGACCTCCGAGGACCGGGCTGCTTCGTGTTTGACCGGAAAGGCTGGGATGGGGATGGGAGCCTGCTCGTCTTTGCTTTCATTGCTGTCAGGGTTAATGCTGGCATTCGTTTCTCACGTGCTCGTTTTTTGCAAAATGTGTTATTGTTTCATTGCTTTGTTTTTATTTTTTTTGGGGGGAGGGGGGGGGGAAGCTGGGTGGTTGTTTACGATTTATGATCTTAAAAAATTGCAGTGGTGTGGGGATGACTGGAGTGAAAATCAATTCAGTAATATGCATATCTTGTGGTATTTGAAAGCGATTACAAAAGTATAAAGACTCACAAACAAATATATATACACAAGCAATATATATAATGTATATATATACATATATATACATATGTTTGTGTGTGTGTAAATATAAGTATTATTAAAACTATCAATATTATATACATACATATATATATATATATATATATATATGTACATACACACGCACACACATATATATGTAATACAACCACATCACCCAAAACCAGTGTAATATAAGAGAGGATCGAAGCTTATACCAAGGTACTTTCATTCTATGCACTTATATAGGCCAATGGAATAACGATAAATTTTTTCTTCATCTATGGATGAATTTTATCAGCCATATATTTACCTTATCATGAGACATTAATTAAACATCTTTAGAGGACACCATAATTCCAAACAATGCTAAATTTAGTATATACGACTACGATATTTTTTATAACCTTAGACATTTAAATGTCAAAAATCTGAATAGACTGAAAACTGATAGAGGATCTCTTATTTTCAAAGCAATTCTAAAAGATGAAACTGTAAGATTATCATTCCAAATTTTAACATTGACTTGAAAAACTTAATGAATTAACAAAAAAAGCCACGTACATATCATATATTAATGTCATAAATTACAGTTAAGAAACTTGAAATTAGTCACCTCCGTAATATCTATTATTGTCATTGCATCTTTGACTGGTTGTTTATATATGTATGTATGTATGTATATATATATATATATATATATATATATATATATATATACATACATATATATATATATATATATATACTGTATATATATATACATATATATATATATATATGTATATATGTATATATATATATATATATATATATATATATATATATATAATATATATATATATATATATATATATATATATATATATATATATATATATATATATATATATATATATATATATATATATATATATATATATATATTGGTTCTCGACTGACGACAAGTATGGAACTCAATCACTCCTCGAAATAAAACCTCTATTAAATACAAAACACTCTTAAAGTGAAAATTTCTCTTTCAGGCAAAAAATTCCTACCCTTTGATCACCAGTAGAAAGAGAAAAAAAGAACGAAATGGTAGGCCTACGATTTATTCGAATAATAGATAATCTTTTTTTTTTCCTGGTACGAAAGCTAATCAAACCACAATGTCCAGTTAAACCCTGAGGCCCAGAAGATAAACTTGGTAGGAGAGAGATTATCGAAGGCCTATAGAGAGAGATTATCGAAGCCCCACAGAGAGAGATTATCAAAGGCCCATAGAAAGAGATTAACAGAGGCCTATAGTCATAGGAAGCAACAACGCAACTCACAGGACACGACCCACACCAAGGATTCTGGAGACGCCCTTCAAATCCTGCAGCTGGAGATATTTGGCAGAAGTTTATGTCCGTTCTTGTTTGCAATTATTGGTGAAGTGCACCGCTTGTCTACCATTGGCTTTTAAACTTTCATAGCCCACTGGAGGTAACAATGCTCTGACAATATGGTAATTATCTTAAAAGTGCCGTGCTTAGAAGGTACTAAAGACAAAGTGTGCTGTTTGCGTGCCAAAGGTAGCATTGTAGCTTGCTTGATGGCTTCCTGCAGTTAATCAAGTCTTTTTGGATAAACAGTGCAACCCACTTGTTCTCGTTTTTCTTGAATCAACAACCACATAGTTTAACGATGAATGCTACGAGTTGTTTTCCTTAGAATTCAGTCCCAAAATAATGAAGTTTGAGAGAGAGAGAGAGAGAGAGAGAGAGAGAGAGAGAGAGAGAGAGAGAGAGAGAGAGAGAGAGAGGCCCATTAGCTACTCGTGGATGAAAACTATCAAAATTTCATTATTCCTTCGTAAGAAGAAAGATAACGGGCGCCTTTGAGAATGGTCGACCATTTCCAAACTGAATCTCGACAAATGTCGAAGACTGGAAAAAATAAAATGACTATAAATGAAGAAACATCCAGGCTAAAAGGGACACAGGCGCAAGAAAATCAAACAGCACCGAGACATGCAAATGAACCTCACCTATTGAGTGTCCTTTAGTTTCAAACGCAAGTACTTTTACAACGCGTCCTACCGCATTACGTAGGAAGCCTTTCCAAAAGCTCTTAGCATATGACATGCATATTATTATAATCCTTTTTTAACTTGTTACGCAAGGGTCCTCCAGAGTCCCTTTTTCTACGTAGAGACTTTATATCAGTCCACGTAATGATAGCCTGGCCCACGACGCCAGGAGACCCCATTAGGGCGCTGATTACAACCTCGGTCCCCAAGTACCCATTCCCTCTGCCCCTTCATAACCCCTGTGGGCAAGGTCTTGCTGCTGACCCCCGCAGTGCCCCCCGGGTGAGTATTACGAGCGGGTTTTGCTGTTATAACTATACCCTACACGAAGGTACACTCAGTCCTTACACTCGGACGGGGGGAACTTCTACTGCATCACTTAGCATAATGAGTGCAAATTTTCCTGAAGAAGATTGGAGAAGATTGGTCCAGCTGTTCTTGCTGTGGGGTGGGAGGGGGGAGAGGCTACACACCCAACCATGATGGAGACGGACTCGGTTCGAAGAGTTTCAATTTTCCCAAACAAGGTCACGTCGTGTCCGAGATCCAGAAGACGTCGGCAGGTGTTGGATAATAAGGAAGCTCTGTTATGCGCTGAGGATTACACCCTCGGCAAGCAAGGACGCTCCTGGCAAGGGGGTGGGAGGGGTGTTCAAAGATTTTTGCTTGGTATACAACACGGATGCACAGGAGCAATTCGATTCGTCTGACTTGTCTCTAGATTTCATGAAAATGCATGAAGCTTTTACTGTCGATAAAATCTATTTGTACAGCTTCAGTTTTATTGAATGATTATAATATATTATATATATATATATATATATATATATATATATATATATATATATATATATATATATATATATATATATATATATATATATATTATTCAGAAGATGAATCTATTCATAGACCTGAAATTCGAGCTGGTAAATGCAAGAATAATAGAATTATGATATATATATATATATATATATATATATATATATATATATATATATATATATATATATATATATATATATATATAATATTTATTTATTTATATGCATATGCATATATAAAACTATATATATAAATATATATATATATATATACATATATATATATATATATATATATACATATATATATATATATATATATATATATATATATATATATATATATATATATAAAATTCTTAACCTTATGAATTCTTTTATATTTTATGCAGGCGATATCTCTAGGTACACACGGTGTTATGCTAATGTTTATCCGTCATGTTCTCTGCCAATTACATCCCAATGGTTTTATTCGAAAAACCCTTTGCAAACTTCTAATACGAATTTCCCATCGACCATAAATATTGTGGCTTGTATATTTTTCTATACTATCCGTTATTTATATGGATAATATTCCTACTTCCCGTTAGCAACAACCTCACCCTGTAACGAATTCCTTTCGTGACACCAAATAAAAAAAAAAACAATGGATATCACATACCCTGTTTCAAGGTTAGAAGTTTTCAACCTTGGCCAGTTCAGTGACCTTTTTTTTCATCACCAGTGACAGGATTAGGGTCCTTCTTCCTATTAACTGTTTGTTGTGAGGCTCTTTTTTGACATTCTGCCTTTCAAAATGTGTCCGCGAGGTCATTCTTGGTTTCAAACTTGCTGTTGTAATCGCCAGCCTTCTATTTTACTCTAATTTTCCTCCCCAACGATCTGCGTTCGGCATAATGAACTGGATGAGGCGAAGCCATTTTGGATCTTAAAATCGAGCTTTCCACTCATCGAGAAACCAAATCCTTTCCTCCACAGACGCTGTTCTATTTGCATCTCAAGTTCAAGGCTGTCCAGTTGCTTCTTAACCACAATTGTTTTAAGAAAACCACCACAGAGAGAGAGAGAGAGAGAGAGAGAGAGAGAGAGAGAGAGAGAGAGAGAGAGAGAGAGAGAGAGAGAGAGAGAGAGAAGAGAACCAGTTCTATATTTCTATAGAGGTCACGTGACACTTTGGGTTGCTTTAACGTACCTTCAGCGCTAGACGTATACTCCGTTTGCCTGCGTTATTCCGAAAATAAGGATCTTTCTTGATACTGACCCCCCAAGGGTTTTAACCCGGTATGCATCCACTTTGCAGCGAGTTTAGTACAAGCACGTTGGGGATTACCGTAAGAACATAAACAAAAGACTGTAAATACTGCAAAGATAATGACCTCAAGAAATATTAGTCCTAGATAATTCATTCCCGAAACTGCTGAGGTCACTGTCCAGAAAGACCTGAAATAACTTACAGCCATGCAATTTGAATTCCCTAACTTGCAATTCACGACTTGCTTTGACCATATCTCAGGTCGTTTTGATAGCCTGTCTGTCACCGGTCCTGAGTTGCAATCCTGAGCCTTATGGCCAGTGTGTTTACTGACGGTTATTGATTGCAAGAGCGGCCAACAAATGATGCGGAGAATGGTTGCCCTGGAGTAACTTTGCGACAAGGAGAGTATGCCAGATGATGATAAGATTGACAGCGGAAGGTTGGGCGTAAGAGGACGCATTCCTTTTAGGCCGTATTCATCTGCCTACGTTTAGGACGTGGGGAATAAACAAGGTGGTCATTTCCATCGCTGAAATTGAAAGTTGTGAAAGAAATACATTTCAGGTCTGTTTACGATACACCCGAGGATGATGGCCAGTAACAGAAGTGAAGGAGAATCTATTTATATACATGTATATTTATTTACATGTATATTTATACACATAAACATCTAAATACTCTTTACCTTCAAGGTATCACTGAAGGTTCTGTGCAATTAGAACCTCAAAATTCAAGCAGAGATGCGGTACATTACTACCCTGAAAAAAGTCTCCTTGTGCTTTTAATAGTTTATTTATATTTTCATCTATTGATTTATCAATTTGTTTAATTTATATTACGATAACGGATCTCTTCTTTCTGTACCTCCTATTACCTTCTGTCGTTTCTTTCAAATGAACACCTTGTTCTTTGGAAGCTTGAATTTCAAATCAGTGGCCCCTGTGGTGGGCCTGTTTCATATGAATAAGGTTCATCTGAATAATAATAATAATAATAATAATAATAATAATAATAATAATAATAATAATAAAAATAATAATAATAGACTATGACAAGAGATGGATTTCCCATGAAATTATATTGCAAACCCACATCATCTATGTCGTAAAATGCTTCATGTCTAGTACAGCAAATCCGGCATATGGTCAACGCCATTATGCAAAGGCATCACTTACAACCTTTTTTTATGGGCCATTTACCCATGATGGTGGTCTCTGCAGCTTGTAATCTCAGCACAGGCAGAATTTACTTACACACACAAAAGATAGATACATGGCAGATTGTATCTATGGTGTCACTTGTATCCGCGGCGTCCCTGAGTAATGGAAAGGTACGGTTAGATTGAATGAACTTCGGCTTATACATTTGTTTTTCATTCACGGTAGCTATTATGTTCTGTGACGTTAGTTTACGGTGAATAAAGCAGCTTTGTTTTGTAAATAAACTTGAATTTGATTCAGTTTAATGTGAGAATTTACCGTAAAGTTGTTATATTAACGAGTGTCCAAAATCATATGGCAGTACTCTAAACTTCGTCACGTTGGGCAAATCATTTGAAAAGAAATCTCCTAAATAATAATAATAATAATATAATAATAATAATAATATAATAATAATAATAATAATAATAATAATAATAATAATAATAATAATAATAATAATAATAATAATAATTTCACTTGAATATCCCCAAAACTAAAAATTTTAACGTAATTATCTCTCCCATAATATACTCTTCCAGACATTCAGCCTTAAGAACAAACGCTGGTGGAATATGAACCATTAACATTCAATAACAACATGAATCTTTCTACCTTTTATTGATGTTTAAAAGACTCTCCCATTGTAAAAGCTCGTAAGAAATCATCGCAGAGCATTAAATGATTAAAAAGAAATAGCAGGGCGTCCAGGAATTGAGCAAAGAGCACGTCCAACCTTCACCTTCAAAGTTAATGATGGAAGTCCCAGAATACCCTTAAAAGTGAAATAAAACCCATAAAATTCATTTAACAATGGAAGTCTTTCTCAGGAGCGTTGGTCCTTCCGAGAAAGCCCTACTAATAAAAAAGGGAGATATTTAAAATGAGAAACACCACAAAAACAGCATCGTCAAAAACCCGAGAAACAATACTTCCTCCCTCCCTCCGTCTCTCAGTGACGCAAAGGAGCCGTTGACGCAAGCTTCTCCGTCTCCCGGCCACCACCCACAACGACAACAGGTTCCGTTCGGTGAAGCAACGAATTCCGTGAAGCCTCTACAGTACAGCTTCGTTTGACCTCACCACGAGAGATCAGGGAGGCAAATTCCTGAGATGTATGCTAATATTCGACCTAGGTTAGGTTAGGTTAGAGCAGCGAACTACGTAGGAATCTGGGTGTGGGAAACATAATGAGGTTATTTTCAAGAAAATTCTACGGTTAGTTTTTAAGATATGGCGTCCCGCTTTTTTCGGGGAAAGGTCCCGGTTACCATCCGGGAGGCCCAGATGGTTTTCCAAAAGGACGGGACGGGCCTCATGATGTCCGGGACCAGGGTAAAGAGGTGAACTATTCACCAGTCCTGGATTTTACGTCTGGGAAGAATTCGACGTTGACGTATAAGCAAGCGCAAGATCCCGTTCGGCTCTTCGGGGAATTTCACGTCAGTTCTTTTTTTTTTTTTTTTTTAGTAGGTAGGGGTAAAGGTCATTGGAGAAGAATGCCTTTTTTTTTCTTCTATAATAATTTATGTGGTTATGGCAAATATCATTATATAGTTTATATTTATGCGTGCTTATAAAGCAGGCATACATTAATGACTATTCAGTAAGATTTTTTTTTACCCAGAATGTGTTTTATTTTTTTAAAAGATAAATACGAGTAGTTGTAAGTATTTTGAAGAACATATATGTGTGTATATATATATATATGTGTGTGTGTGTGTGTGTGTGTGTGTATATATATATATATGTTTACGTATATAGACTGTTCAGCTACCAAACCTAATTGGAATGTTTTAAACCGTCCGACAGGTCAATAGGAGTTTGTAAAATATATTACAGTTTTTCCTGTTCCGGAGCTCGAAAAATATTAATGTCCTTACCATAACTTTCCTGATAAAAAAAAAGGATAAAATCAACAGATAGAGAAAAAATATAAAGGTTAACAGCCTGCGAGAGCTTAATCAACCCTGTGTGAATTCATTACTGCATTTGGACTACAAAATATTAATCGATTTTATTCTGAATTACTGACATTCTTGACATCTGAAGGAACGAGAGGGTATAAGAAAAAAAAATATGGCCCATTAATATTCGCAAACATTATATACTATATTAAAAAAAAAAGAGCATCACCGTTACAAATGACATATAACATCTTTGGCGCTTGCACTTTGACATACCTTTGATGCCTAGCAACGTGAGTCACCGATATATGCCAATTTTAAAAAAAATATAAGTCATAACCATAAAAAAGAAAAAAAACACATAAGAAAATACAGTTGAATTTTTTTTTTTTAGTGTTTTTTTTCTGGCAGGAGATTAACGTGACATTATGCTTAAATGAAAACATTATATACCATTTGTCTATAGGTGACTTATTTCTTATGTATCTTTATCAAATACTCTATGCAAATGATCGCTAATCTAAGTGGCATTTACGAAAGTATACCAATCGTGACAGTACACATAATACACCAAATTGAGGATCACAGCAGTATTGAAATTCCTTGACTCAGGCGGTCCCATTTCGAAGTTCATATCAACACTTCAGACCTTCATCTTAAATACCCTGTTTTTCCTTTACTTATTATAATCGTAGATTATTCTCTTATCTCTTCTCTGATCATTTTACTTTCAAATGTCTGCTCATTTTTGCAGGTTTTGAATTTAGTCATCTGCAACACTTCCTTTAGAAATGTCCTTTCCAAGGCTCTCCAAATTTCATTTGATCTAATCATACCGTTAATTCTGTTTTTCTCCAGAGAAGCCGTCTGGATTAGGAAGTTTTCCAGGGAATGACGTCAGCGAACCCAAGACGTCAAGGCGCATGCGTACAAACATTCCTGCGCGTGACTTACATACGTATACTCCCTCAGAAAATGTTCGTCTCCCATTCTAGATACCGTATCCTAAGACATCTCGATATACCTTGAGGTGATACAATGCAACAGGACACCCACTTTGCGAAAAGCAAGTCTCGACGAAAAAAAAAGTTAAAGATTCTAAGACAGCTTAGATGTTGTACAACTGGAACCTCAAAAGTTCAAGCGAAGGTACAATGCATTGCTACCCCAAAGCAATTCACCTTGTAGTTTAATTATTTATTCATGTTTTTACCTATTTTTTTATTTAATAATTTATTGATTCATCTTTTTTTCTAATAACTCATCTCTTCTTTCTGTATTTCCTATTATCTTCTGTAACTTCTTTCGAATGAACACCATATTCTTTGGAAGCTTGAATTTCAAATCAGTGGCCAATGTGAGCTTGTTCCATATGAATAGGGGCTTATCTCCTGAATAATAATAATAATAATAATAATAATAATAATAATAATAATAATAATAATAATAATAATAATAATAATAATAATCTTGTGAACGAGGGAGACACGTCGTCACTACGGATAATTTGTAATTAACGTTATCTTCAGTGACATTCATAATTCCTAATTTCTGCTTATTTTCTTTTATATTCTGATCTCTTTATCATGCTGTCCAACCAATCCAACTTCCTCTCTTGACTCTAAGTCTTAAGCGCTGAATGGCCGAAACTTTCCCAGTGCTCGACTTGGTAGACTAAATTTCATACATCAAATCAACTAAAATCTTAACTCAAGAAATTCTTATCGGAATTGGAACTGGAATACAAAATTCAAGCCTGAGGACAAGCGCTAAGACCTGTGAGGTCACTCAGCGCTAACAGGGAAACTGAGAGTAAAAAAGGTCTGAAAGGCGTAACAGGAGGAAAATCCCGCAGTTGCACTGTGAAATAACTGCTAGGAGAGGGTTGGGGAAAGTAAGATGGAAGAAAGAGAATACGAACGGAGGTACAGTACAAGGAATGAAAGGGGTTGCAGCAGCTAGGGGCCGAAGGGACGCTGCAAAGACCCTTAAGCAATGCCTACAGTGCACCGCGTGAGGTGCCCTGATGGCACTACCCCCTCACGGGGAAGAGATTCTTATCTGTCATGTTCTACCATCTAGTAGTACAAATTTTTATCAACACAGGGTCAGTCAGTAAAGAAGTTTATTCCCTCCACGGTTGAGCTATATACTCGTAGCTCAACCGTGATTCCCTCGGTAAAAAACACCTTACTTGTTTTATTTTTGGATTTTGTGAACCTTGGTGTAAGACCAACAAGTAAAAAATGATCCGAAATTTCTTCAGCGCAATCGAGTTTTCCGTAAAGCGTATAATCAAGGCCACCGAAAATAGATCTATCTTTCGGTGGTCTCGGTATAATGCAGCATGAGCCGCGGCCCATGAATCTTTAACAACGGCCAGGTGGTGGTCTGTACTATATCCTTACCAGATGGACGGTCATGGCTAACTTTAACCTCAAATAAAATAAAAACTACTAAGGCTAGAGGGCTACAATTTGGTTGTCTGATGACTGGAGGATGGATGATCAACATACCAACTCGCAGCCCTCCAGCCTCAGTAGTTTTTAAGATCTGAGGGCGGACGGACAGACAAAGCCAGCACAATAGTTTTCGTTTACAGAAAACTGAAAAAGCTCGGTAAATAAATAGAAATGACACTCAGCTATGCAAGAAAAATCTATCCTTGACTTAAAGCAGGACTAACCGCAGTTTATCACGTGACTGGCTTGAAATGTCTTCTTGAATTGAAGAGGAAACATGATCCGCATGCCGTCCTATTCTTCTTGGTCACGGGTACGTATGAAACACATACCAACTGCTTAGAGAGAGAGAGAGAGAGAGAGAGAGAGAGAGAGACTTTAACTTGATCTGATGATTTAACGCATCTAAATTAAACCTAACAAGAAGTGTGAGAGAGAGAGAGAGAGAGAGAGAGAGAGATTTTAACTTGATCTGATGATTTTAAAACATCTAAACTAAACCTAATAAGAAGAGAGAGAGAGAGAGAGAGAGAGGAGAGAGACTTTACCTTGATCTTATGATTTAAAGCATCTAAACTAAAGCCCCTAAATAGAAGTAGAATTTACCTTGATCTGATGATTTAAAGCAACAAGAATTAAACCTAACAAAGTGAGAAGAGAGAGAAAACTTTGCTGATCACAGTGTTCAAGAGAGAGAGAGACTTTGACTTGATCCCTAATGATTTAAAGCATTTAATCAAACCTAATAAAAAGCTTTATAGGAATACACTACTCTAACTTCGTGTCAGGCTCTCTCTCTCTCTCTCTCTATCTCTCTCCTCTCTCTCTCTCTCTCTCTCTCTCTCTCTCTATATATATATATATATATATATATATATATATATATATATATATATATATATATATATATATATATAAACTAATTTCTTGTTAAATTTAATGAGATACTTTTGAACATCAGATCAGTTAAAGTCTCTCCCCCCTCTCTCTCTCTCTCTCTCTCTCTCTCTCTCTCTCTCTCTCTCTCTCTCTCTCTCTCTCATTCATAAGACTCCTGACTGACTCGTGGAAAGCCAAGTGTTCCACAAACTTAAGCCTTTTAATGTTCTATTTATTGTACGTTATAAAGCTTTAAAGAGACGCACCGTGAACTCGGCAACTCCAACCCACTTTCGAAAGGATATAAGTTACAATAAAAGAACAGTCAACAGAAAACCAAAAAGCCAACAGAAACCAAACAGTCAACAGAAACCAAACAAGCAACAGACCTATTTAAGGGCAAGACCATTCCTCAGTTACAGTCTGGCTCCCAAGGACCAGAATTTATCTTAACCGGTTTGTAAATCTACCTACGGAAGCACGCCCACACGAACAAGTGGTGAACGCAGTCCGGAAACCCGAAAGCAAACGCCTATTTGCACGGGTTGTCCGTCTGCGAGGATATATCATCACCAGGAATGCTAAGCGGAGGGGCCATCCTTCGGAAGGAGGATCCTTCTTCAAGGCCACAGCCTACGACGGCAGGGGAATATGCAATGCAAAAGAGCACGCATTGGATGGATAGTTAATAATAATAATAATAATAATAATAATAATAATAATAATAATAATAATAATAATCGGCAGGGGAATATGCAATACAAATGAGCACGCATTGGATGGATAGTTAATAATAATAATAATAATAATAATAATAATAATAATAATAATAATAATAATAATAATAATTAAACAATTCTCATAGTAGCATGAGTCTTGAAACTGAGAAACAAATCCACAGTTAATGGACACATATATTTAAAAATAAATCTTCGTACAGATTTATTTTTAATTTTTTGTACCCATACATGGCTGTGGATTGTTTCTCCATTAATAATAATAATAATAATAATAATAATAATAATAATAATAATAATAATAATAATAATAATAATAATAAAACATTTTTCATGGTAGTATGAGTCTTGAAATGGAGAAACAAATCCACAGTTAATGGACATATATATTTAAAAATAAATCTTCGTACATATTTATTTTTAAATATTTACACCCATACGGAACTGTGAATTGTTTCTACATTAATAATAATAATAATAATAATAATAATAATAATAATAATAATAATAATAATAATAATAATAATAATAATAATAATACCTGCCGCAACTTCTTTCAAATGAACGCCGTATTCCATAGAAGGTTGAATTTAATGGTCCCCGTCGGCTTGTTCCATGTGAATAGGGTTCATCTTCTGAATAATTATAATAATAACTATCTTTATTGTTTGGAATGCGTTCGTAGTAGCAATGATTTTAATTCAATGCCATGTTTCCCACACCTGCACTCAATTTGTTTTTATTGAGGACATTGAACAATTGCGTAAGGAGTCCCTTTCACTCTCTCTCTCTCCCCCCTCTCTCTCCTTACGATTACGTGAGCGTACATACACACACACACACACACACACACACACACACACACACACACACACACACATATATATATATATATATATATATATATATATATATATATATATATATATATATATATATATATATGTCTGTACGTAGATGTGTGTGTGTGTATTAGCTTAACATTTCCATCTTCATACTTACAACGCATGCTTTTATTTTTGTGTATTAACAGTATGCATTCCACATCACAATGACACTCATTACAAGGAAAGCAGGTCAGATCCCTTTACCATAAACGTGTTTAAAAAAAAAAGAAAACAAACAAAATGACAGTTTAACAAGACCTTCGTATTTATTTACGTTTCCTGAATCATTTCACCTGCCTCTTTGCAAGAGTGATGCCATTGCGTGGTTTGGGCAGCCGTGACTGCACAAGTTTCTTCACCGCCAAAAAATTACTGAAGAACAAATTTACGGCCGAAAGAGATGTAGACCCAAATCTTAAAGCCAGAGAATGCTGGAATTGGAATTGGAATATAAAACTTAGGCCAAAGGCAAGAGCTGGTACCTATGAGGTCATTCAGCACTGTAAATAATGTTGAAACAATTTTTAGGCAGGGGTGGAGGAAAGTAAGATGGAAGGAAGAGAACATGAGCCGACGTACAGTAAAATGAATGAAAGAGGTTGCAGCTAGGGGCCGAAGGGACGCTGCAAAGAACCTAAAGTAATGCCTACAGTGCACCGTGTGAGGTCCGCTGATGGCACTACCCCCCTGCGGGAAAAGTAAGAGAATGTATATTAAGAAATGAAGTCCCGTCCAAGATGAAAGTGTGAGGAAGACACACTTAACTATTTTGTGATCATTTAAAGCCCAAGAGCTAAGTGACTGACTCCAGAGAGACGAAATGAGAAACAGGACCACAAAGAAGGCCATGGTTTAGCCATTGTCACTAGAACCTCAGAAGTTCAAGCGAAGATGCAATGCATTACTACCCTAGCACAATTCACCTTGCATTTTGATGATTTATTTTTTCATCTATTTATCTACCAATTTATCAGTTCACTTTTTTCTGCTCTAATAACTGATCTCTTCTTTCTGTATTTCCTATTATCTTCTGTAACTTCTTTCAAATGAGCACCATATTCTTTGGAAGCTTGAATTTCAAGTCAATGACCTCGTTCCATATGAAGATAAGTTTATCTTCTGAATAATAATAATAATAATAATAATAATAATAATAATAATAATAATAATAATAATAATAATAATAAAACAAGAATTGGTCCTAAAAATATCCCAGAAAGAATTAAACTCTTCCATCAGTCACTCGTAGCATTCACCGGTGAAGAAACTCACTGACGTCAATCCATTTCCAACCGCAGTCAATCATATCCTTCAATAAAAAAAAACATAAAAACCATAACAAATTATGGTAAATAATAATTGCCTTTATTGGGAGACCTCGCACAGACAAACCCTTAATCGAATGGATTATATAACGGCCTTCTGATCCCCAAGGTGCATCCGGGAATCAACAGGAAGGATGATCTAATTCAGGGTCGACTTCTGTCGTTAGTATGGGACCAGTTTTCCATTTTGGATTTGCGATATAAGTAGAGAGTATGGTCCTGGAAATCCCATAAGCCATATCATTTGATGAACGAACGCAAATGACGTTATTATTATTATTATTATTATTATTATTATTATTATTATTATTATTATTATTATTATTATTATTATTGAAACAAGACGACACTGTAACGAGGCTATAATATCGAGAATTCAAAGCCACAGTAGCGTTAAAAATATTTTTAACTTTGTACATAAATATTTTTAACACTACTGTGGCCTTTAATTCTCATTATTATTATTATTATTTATTATTATTATTATTATTATTATTATTATTATTATTATTATTATTTTCCCTTCGTGATACCTCACAGGTGAAAAAGCATGGCTGCCACTGGTCTAAGGAAAAGAGGTTCACCCTTTGGAACTGGAATTGGAATATCAGATTTAGGCCAAAGGCCAAGCGCTGGGACCTACAAGGTCATTCAGCGCTGAAGGGGCAATCGAGAGTAAAAAGGTTTGAAAAGTTTAACAGGAGGAAAACCTCGCAGCTGCACGATGAAACAACTGTTAGGAGAGGGCGGAGAAAAGTAAGATGGAAGAAAGAGAATATGAACGGAGGTACAGTAAAAGGAATGAAAGGGGTTCCATAATCCTCCACTAGGCGCTGAAGTTGTGGGAGTTGGTTAACTACGAGTAACCTAATTCAAGGCTTTGTTCAAGAGACTGGGACTTATTCCCACTTGTTAGCTGCATCATATGATTATATTTATATAATAATAATCTAAGCCAATGCAGTCAGCGTCTTACAAGTTAAACAGTACCCGAGGACTTGAGGTCAGGTATTAATAAGTATTCAATAACCTTTGATATGAATTTTCGAAGCCACTGCTATGAGTAAATTAGTACAATGATACCATATCTCGAAATGACGACCTGTAAACTCAAAAAAAATTACTAGCAAAACGCAATACAATCATTACTACTGTTTATTATTATTATTATTATTATTATTATTATTATTATTATTATTATTATTATTATTATTATTATTATTATTCAGAACATAAACCCTATTCATATGGGACAAGCTCACAGGGGCCATCGACTTGAAATTCAAGCTTCCAATGAATATGGTGTTCATTTGAAAGAAGTAAAAGGAGGCAAAGGGAAATACAATGCACCAGTGAAGATATTGAATAAACAATGGGAACCAAAGGAACGTTCATTACATTTATGAGAATTTTGGAACAAGAAGGCGGTTGATTGTTATGAAAAGATAATTGTATAAATACCGTAGGTATGACTTCAGTGTTTCTTTTACTACCTCACAATCACTGTGAGGAAGTATTTCACAGACATAGGTGTATAAACACACACACACACACACACACACATATATATATATATATATATATATATATATATATATATATATATATATATATATATATGTGTGTGTGTGTGTGTGTGCGTGTGTGTGTAGGAAATACATCAAATTAACCAAAGAATTTAAGACATACATATAAAAAATATATAAAAAAAATCAGATAAGTATCTGCAAAAAATTGTAATCATAATGTGAGGCTTTTTAAAAGTTCTCACGTGACTAACGCGGGGTTAACTAGGAAGACCTCGAGAGAAATTTAAAACCGTGGTTCCCTATTTTCAGCCTCATTAACACACATGCCATTACGGACTTCGAAATCATAAAAACTTGGGAAAAAAACTAGAAGCAAAACCTTGAAGCAAAAACTTGGAGTAAAAACTTGGAACAAAAACTTGAAGCAAAAATTTTAAGCAAAAACTTGAAGCAAAAACTTGAAGCAAAAAAACTTGAAGCAAAAACCTGAAGCAAAAACTTGGAACAGAAACTTGAATAAAAAACTTAAAACAAAAACTTGAAGCAAAAACTTGGAACAGAAGCTTGAAGGAAAAAATTGGAACAAAAACTCGAAGCAAAAACTTGGAACAAAAACTCGAAGCAAAAACTTGGAACAAAAACTCGAAGCAAAAACTTGGAACAAAAACTCGAAGCAAAAACTTGGAACAGGAACATGAAGCGAAAGCTTGAAGAAAAAGCTTGCAGTAAAAACCTGTAAAAAAAACTTGAAAAAAAAACTTGGAACTGAAACTTGGAGCAAAAACTTGGAACAGAAACTTGAAGCAAAATCTCGAAGCAAAAACCTGGAGCAAATGATGAGTTCCGCAGCTCTACCAAACCAGAATAACTCGGAAACATTCTGACACGTATGAGGAAAAACTCGGCTCTTACAACAATTTACAGATGTTTCAAAAAGTAACTCAGAACTGTACTTCAGGAAATTAAAAATAATTTTGGAAATTAATTAAAAGACGCGAAATCTATTTTTATCGAAATATGGAAACTTTTGACAACAAAAGATAATCACTGAGGGTGATGCGCGAAGGGAATTAATAATAATTATGCAACTGAAGGAAAAGAAAAGAAATTAATTTTTGTTCATCGAAACATGAAAACGGCTGACATCAACAGAAAATGATAGATGGTACCGGGCGACTGAGCTACCAAATAAATTAACATTGAGCTCCAGCTAAGTTATCAGAATACCGTTTGGTAAACAACTCTAGGTATAATTATGTTTCTTGGAAGACTGAGGGCGAAGATGGTTTCATACAAAAACAAATAATAAAAATAAAAACTGTCTCCGGGGAATTCCAGAGTGTCTCTTTGTTTCGAAAGAACGTGGCGATGATATAACGGTGTATTAGAGGTCTCTGTAGATAGGAAATAACAAAAAATAATTGGGCAAAGCCAACAAGCCACAAAAAAAAAAAAAATAAAAACATTACTGATGCTACTATTAATATTAACGACAAAATTTACGTAACAGAAGAAAAACTAGACGCGTATAAAGAATATAATAACTTCATACGAAAACAACACCAGTAATGCTGTACTTCCGCAGCTGCGAACAACAACCCACTTCTCCCTGTACGAATAATAAAGAGATAATTAGACTAAATTGCACACCCCTGGGTGTCCTGCAGGCATAATCAGAGGAGAACTAAGGACGCAATCGATCCTATCCTACCAACCAATGATTAGACGTTTGGGAGGTTCAACAATTCGATTTTTTTTTTATCTCCTGTTATTTTTCAAGGTCACGGAATGAGGAACCACACGCCACTGCCACTCGACGTGGTCTGAGTTAGAACACAATGGCCGCGAGGAAAGAGGCGAATTAGTAGGAAAAGAGGAAAAGACTCAAAGTGTAAAAGAGGCGAATAAAACGGACAAGAATTAAAGCTTTCAACGAAATCGTCTAAATGCGAAATGAATTCAAATACAAAGATTTGACTCGGCTTGCATGCTAATACAGAAACGTGCGTACATAAGTACATGAGTAATGTAATACGCGTTACGCAAACAGCAATACATGCACGTACAGTAATGGATGCTTCTGCAGGAATGAGCGTACGTGATTAATACAAAGAAATCCGTAGGGAGTACAAAAAAAAAAAAATTATCCATTTTGCGACGATGCATAATGATCACCAGTATAATGACAAAATCCAGATGCTATTGAAACCGAATGCACAATACAACATTACCAGGATACATATATATTTAAATATATAAATATTTATATATATATATGATACATACAGATATATTTTGTGTATATTTATATATATGTATATATATGTGTGTATATATATAAATCATATATATATATATATATATATATATATATATATATATAATTATTATATATATATATATATATGTGTGTGTGTGTGTGTATAAACATAACACGGTGTGAGTGCTGTCTGCGCGTGTGGCAGGTGTGTGTGCGCGCGAGCCTCATCGTGCTTGCGCTCCTCCCCAGCCTCAATACCGGACATTTCTGGAAAAGCTGACAGAGGAGGAGTCACCTTGACTTTCTAAAAGTCCTGTCTTCTTTTTTTTTCTCTTAGCTTCTTCTTCTTCTTCTTCTTATCGGCTTAAACCCGATCCCTGATCTTTCCTTATGAGGGAAGCTTTCGTAGCCAGAGCTCTAAGCTCTCTTACAAAGCTTGTATGTAATTTTCACTTTTTTTTTTTTTTTAGAAAGTACTTAGTCAGCTGGAGGATGACGGACAAGTCATTTTGTCCATTTGTTCACTGAGGTGAAGTGAAAGTTTTCTTTCCTTTATTTTCCTTAGAACGAAAGTAATGATGGACTGGATTATGACGTCATTCGTTATTCCGTAGTTTTAGTTATGACGTTATTCTTTTGAGTTTTCTGGTTACTGAATGTTAATTGGGTTCAGATATTAAAACAACCTTGATTCTGTGTGTGTGTATATATATATATATATATATATATTATATATATATATATATATATATATATATATATACTATATAATATATATACATATACATATGTGTGTATATATATATATACATATATATAATATATATATAATATATATACATATATATAATATATATATAAATATGCATACATATATATATATGTATATATACATATTTATGTTATGTATATAGATAACATATTTTCTCCCACCGTAAATCTCTTCCCCATTGTGGGGTGGGGTTGATGGGGGGGGGGGAAGATTAAGAAGGGTAACACCAGAAAGCACAGCAGCCATCCGGCCTCTTAGCAAATCTTTAGGGATGAGGATGCACGCCGCAAACCTTTTAGAGGTACTGGCGGGAAGCAGGCCAGGTGCGATCCGCGAACCTGAATCTAGCAAGACTAGAAAATCTGTGAAGAGGTGACCTAAGGGGTGCTACGAATCTGAGAGGAAGGAGTGCGAGAGCCAACAGCTTTATCAAAGCGACCATTTGACTGAATAAAATAAATAAGACCCTCCAAATATGAGAGCAATATTCTAAACAGCATGAATAAGGGTATTATAGGGCTAATCTTGTAAATCTCTTGTCATCCTTGATCTACAGATATTATTATTATTATTATTATTATTATTATTATTATTATTATTATTATTATTATTAAGAAGATGAGCCCTATTCATGCGGAACACGCCCACCGAAGGGGACATTGACTTGAAATTCAAGCTTCCGAATGGAACGGAATGGAATATAGAGTTTAGACCAAAGGCCAAGCACTGGGACCTATGAGGTCATTCAGCGCTGGAAAGGGAATTGAGAGTTGGTAGATTTGAAAGCCGTAACAGGAGGAAAACCTCGCAGTTGCACTATGAAATAATTGTTTGGAGAGGGTGGATAACAAGATTGAAGAAAGACCATAGGAATGGAGGTACAGTAAAAGGAATGAAAGGGGTTGCAGCTAGGGGCCGAAGGGACGCTCAAAAAAATAAAAAAAAAGAAAAAAGAAAGTTTAGTAATGCCTACAGTGCATCTCGTGAGGTGCACAGACGGCACTACACCCCCCGCCTTACAGGGTGCTAACCCCCCCTTACGGGGCCAAGCTTCCGAAGCAGGAATTGATGAATAAAGACTACAAAAGAACAGCAAAGCGGAGGCGGCCAAAATAAAAATGAAAAATCAAAAAAAATAAAGAAGAACCTTAAGGCGACGGACGAGACAGCACGAAAAAAATAACAATGAACAGCTTAACTGGAGGAGGAAATGATTCCTTTACCCGTTACGTTCCAGTCCATCCAAGATGGATATTCCCCCGATTACATATTTGGTCGGGTGAGTCAGCGTAATGCTGATCACTGGTCTGTTTAAAAAATAAAATCGTCTCGATGTGGGCGCCCTTTCTTAAAGAAATGTTGGGGAAAGAGACAAAATAAACCGGTGTTCGTGATATTCATCGTATTATTATTATTATTATTATTATTATTATTATTATTATTATTATTATTATTATTATCATTATTATTATTTTCTCTATTTTTCTACTAACTTATTTTTCTAAGATACTGCATTCTGCCAGTAACATGTCGATATTGGTCATATTTGGAGAGGAAAGCAGGGTGCATGTTATTATTATTAACATTATTATTGTGTATGTGTATTATACATATTATTATTATTATTATTATTATTATTGTTCAGAAGATAACCCCAAATAACATATGGAACAATCCCATAGGAGCCACTGACTTGAAAATCAAGCTTCCAAAGGATATGGTGTTCATTTGAAAAAGTTACAAATGATATTATAATGATCATATTATCATTATTATTATTATTAATTTTATTATTATTAATGTTATTATTATTATTCAGAAGATAAACCCAAATAACATATGGAACAAGCCCCCAGGAGCCACTGACTTGAAATTCAAACTTCCAAAGGACATGATGTTCATTTGAAAGAAGTTACAGAAGCTATTATTATTATTATTATTATTATTATTATTATTATTATTATTATTATTATTATTATTATTATTATTATTATTATTATTCAGAAGATAAACCTATTCATAAGAAACAAGCCTACAGGGGCCACTGGCTTGGAAATTGAAGCTTCAAAAGATATGATGTTAATTTGAAGGAAGTTACAGTAGATAAAATTATTATTATTATTATTATTATTATTATTATTATTATTATTATTATTATTATTATTATTATTATTATTATTCAGAACATATAAAACAAACTTGAAATTCAAGCTCCCAAAGAATATGATGTTCATTTGAAAGAAGCTTCAGAAGATAATAGAAAGTACAGAAAGAAGAGATCAGTAATTAGAAAAGAGAAAAAATTAATAAATCAATGAATAAAAAGATAAAAACATAACGATTACCAAAGTACAAGGTGAATTGTTTTAGCAAATGCACTGCATCTTCACATGAACAAAAAAGAATAATAATAATAATAATAATATTAATAATAATAATAATAATAATAATAATAATAATAATAATCATAATAATAATAATAATAATAATAATAATAATAATAATCATAATA
>NC_089748.1:45903597-45906097 GCF_040412425.1 Macrobrachium rosenbergii
TATATATATATTTATGTATGTGTATATTATATACATACATATATATGTGTGTATATATATGTTTGTATGTATTTATATATATACAGTATATATATATTTTTTCACAATACACAGCATCCTAGTGGACTCTATAAGTAGATGAACATAAGTTAAAACGGACATATCTATGTAGATATAACTTGCGTTCGTTTGAAAGTATATACTATGAGTAAGGCACAAGCCTACAATATATACATATATACATAATATATATATATATATAAACATATATATATATAAATATATATATATATATATATATATATATATATATATATATATATATATATATATATATATATAGACATATATTACGTGAGTAGTACTCACCATTACAAAGACCACTTTATTATGTATTCATGTTCGAGAATCTTCCTCCAACGAAAGATCAGGGACTCATAGCAGTGACAGTGTCTGTCCAAAGGTACAAGGTTATCACTTAAATACACTAAGCACAAACGCTAACTTACTGTAACATTTGAAATCACAATATACCTTTTTTTTTTATTTACCTGAGCTGATCACCTGAGAGGACTGAGTGACCGCGGAGAACACCTCTCACACGACGAGGCGTTATAAAACCATAGAGAGAGAGAGAGAGAGAGAGAGAGAGAGAGAGAGAGAGAGAGAGAGAGAGAGAGAGAGTTTGTGTGTGTGTGTGCGTCTATGGCGTAGTGGGTTAGGTGGGAGATAAACGATAGGCTGGGGAAGGGAGGATGGAAGGTGATTTCAATGCATCAAGGTAATAGATACCAATCCTCCAAGTGACCATACAGTCTTCCCTTTATGTAGCGGTTTTACGCACAATACCTCATTTCATTATGTAAAAAGAGTATATCTTGTCGCTGAGAGTCATGATAATACCTTCGAAAGATCTTGTCGCTCAGAGACAAGAAACGACGAAGTTGACGGCGTTTTTTTTTTAATGCCGACTAATGACGTCACTACGGGAAAGGATGTTCGGGTTATCGTGTTACGCTTTTCTTCCTAAATCCTGCTCTTCCTCCTCTTCTTTTTCCTTCTCCTCCTCCTCCTCTTCTTCTTCTTCTTCCTTCTCCTTCTCCTCCCATTCTTCCTCCTCCTCCTCCTCCTCCTACTCTTCTTCTTCCTCCTCTTCTTCTTCCCCCTCCTCCTCTTCTTCTTCTTCTCTCCTTCCTTCCTCTTCTCCTTCTTTCTTTCCTTTCTCCTCCTCCTCTCCTTATTCCTCCTCCTCCTCCATTCTTCTTCCTCCTCAACTTCCTCTTCCTCCTCCTCCTTCCATTCTTCTTCCTCCTCAACTTCCTCTTCCTCCTCCTCCTATTCTCCTTGCTACTCCTCCCCCTATTCTCCTTACTCCTCCTCCTCCGCTTTCACTCCCTGGAGTTAAAAAAAAAAAAAAAGAAAACCCCTAAACAAAAACCACAAAAACACACAGAAAACTGACGAACTCAATCCGTCCCTATTGAAAATACCCGACTATAAAATGTCCATTTTCGAAAGTTGCATATGCGGATACGGGGGGAAAAAACAAAAATAGACTTCAATCACTTTCGCCCGTTCAGATTCGGTTTCACTGGGAAGGTCGTCCGGTTTTGGGAGCGACGGGCCGGGGCGATGGCGGGGTGGGAGGTGGTGGACCCCTGGGCGCGTTGTTGTTTCGGCGAAATTATTCGTCATCATAGCAGCGTTTTGTTCTCTTTCTTTCATGTCATACCTGCAGTCCGGACTGATTTGTTTTTTCACTGTTAAATTTAATCGGTGCATCGGCAGTCCGGACTGATTTTTTTTTTTTTCACGGTTAATTTATTCGGTGCATCGGCAGTCCGGACTGATTTTTTTTTTACGGTCAAGTTTATTCAGGGAATCCACAGTCCGGAATGATTTTTTTTCACGGTTAATTTATTCGGTGCATCTGCAGTCCGGACTGATTTTTCTTTAGTTTTCTGAAAACTATTATTATAACTTTATCTGTCGTCACACTTTATTCTATCCGCCCTCAGATCTTAAAACTACTGAGGCTAGAGGTTTGCCAAATTGGTGTGTTGATCATCCACCCTCGATCTCAAACATACCCAAATTGCGGCCCTCCTTTCAGTACTATTTTATTCAAGGTTAAAGTTTTCCGAAATCTTTAGCTACAGCGATATAGGATAGGCTACCACAGGCGAGGTTAAAGTTTCATGGGCGCGTCTCATACAGCATTATACCGACACCCACCGGAAAATTAGATCTATCGTCAGTGGCCTTGATTATACGATGTACAGAAAACTCGCGCCGAAAAACTTCACTCATTTTTTTACTTTTTTGTTTATTCTTTTCACACTAAAGCTTAATAGTGCCTTCAAGTGAACGCCGAAGGAAGAAGCACCTCAGGTAACTTTGTATTGTGCAAGTGGGCCTCAGGTTTTTATCACAAATTTTCAGTCGGATTTTCTGAAGATGTTTTGCAATTAGAAATTCCTCAGCAGCAGCATCAGAGAGC
>NC_089748.1:45908597-45916097 GCF_040412425.1 Macrobrachium rosenbergii
AACAAATTAATAAACGAATAGATAAAAATGTAAGAGAATTATCAAAATACAAGGTTCCAGTTGCACAAGTTCGTAAGATAATTAAAAAACAAAGCTTATCAGGGTTAAATTCAAAACAAAATAAAGGTTGGAATTCTTAGCATTTTCCTTAAATAATTATTGTTTTCCGGGGCGGGGGCGGTTACGTGACTCTGTTACCGCATTATAATCAATTATATAAACTTCAGATTTTGGAGACTTAATTACTCTATTTTACGGCAAATATTTAACGTGTTTTTATAAAATACCTTTTGTGCATTTAATTACGTTTTAGTATTATTCCTGTCTTGGTTAGACTACCAGGAGAAGAAATTTTGTTAATGATGAAATTTTCATTTTTTTTCCTTGCGCATTTGCTAATCATATATATAACATCTGGTTCATTATCGCACTTCTTGATGTAAGTATTGTTAAAAATACTGAATATTACTAAGTCTGCAAATGTTTATTTATTAATGTAGTCTATGGAAAAACATTTCAGCATGAAGCATAACTAAGTACCTGTATTTGCATATTCATTGGCAACCGAAATAACTCATTTGCTACACATTAGCAACACGCCATAACATCTTCCAAGGTTTCTCATCTCAAGCACGCAATACATCTTTCCTCCCTTTGAGAGATACGAAAGGCCTCCTTCTCAACCTTCAGCCTTAAACCCTAGCCAATTAAGACTTTTCTTTTTTTACGGTATCTCTTAAATCCCCAGAATCTGATTTTTAGAGGAAGGTGTTTTTTTTTTTCTTTTCCTCTTTCAAATAAGCAGCAGAGGCAGAATAGTTTTGTTAGTGATAAACCTTTCCAAATTCAGCCTTACACCTCAGACCCTTTTAAGACTTTTTTTTAAGGCATCTCATAAAAGCCCCAAATCTGATTTTCTTTTCGCCCTCCCAACTTCAGCCTTAAGCCCCATAGCCAATTTCATTAGGACTTTTTTAAGGAATCTTCTGAGCTAAAACTCCCCAACCTGATTTATTTTTGCTTTCCTATCCCAAACGGATTAGCCTTGTAAGTGATAGCCTTCTCAACTTCACCCTTTTCACTTTTCACTAAGACTTTTTTTTTATTAAGACTTCTGAACTTTAGCCTTAAACCCCATAGCCAATTTTCATTAGGACTTTTTGAAGATATCTAACCTAAAACTCCCCAATTTGATTTTCTTTCCTTTCTCCTCTCCCAAACAGACGGCAGCAGCATTGGTCCTGTTAGTGATAGCCTTCCCAACTTCAGCCTTAATCCCTATAGCCAATTTTCACTAAGACTTTTTTTTCTAAGGAGCCTCCTAACCTAAAACTCACCAATCTGATTTTCTTTTCGCAGAGTCAGCATTAGCCTTGTGAGTGATAGCCTTCCCAGCTCCGGCCATATTCACTAAGACTTTTTAATTAAGACTTCCCAACTTCAGACATAAACCATGGCCCGTTTTTATTAAGACTTTTCTTTTTAAGGCCCCTCCTAACCTAAAACGCACTAATCTGATTTCCTTTCGTTCTCCTCTCCCAATAGCATTAGTCTTTAAAGTGGTAGCCTTCTTAACCTCAGCCCTTTTTACGAAGACTTTTTTTATTTAGACTTCTCAACTTCACCCTCAAACTATGGCCTATTTTCATTAAGACTTTTTTTAAAGGCGCCTCCTTAAATCCCCCAATCTGATTTTCTTTCCTTTCTCCTCTCCCAAACAGCATTAGTCTTTAAAGTGACAGCCTTCTCAGCCTCAGCCATTTTTACTAAGACTTTTTAGTTAAGACTTCTCAACTTCAGTCTTCAACCATGGCCCGTTTTTATTAAGACTTTTTTTTAAAGGAATTTCCTAACCTAAAACCTCCCAGTCTGATTTTCTTTCCTTTCTCCTCTCCCAAACAGATTAGCCTTGTCAGTGATAGCCTTCCCAAATTCAGCCATTGTCACTAAGACTTTTTAATTAAGACTTCCCAACCTCAGCATTAAACCATGGCCCGTTTTCATTAAGACTTCTTTTAAAGACACCTCCTAAAACTCACCAGTCTGATTGTCTTTCCTTTCTCCTCTCCCAAACAGGCGGCAGCAGTAGTCTTGTTAGTGATAGCCCACCACAGGGCGACAGGTTGCCTGCCAAGCTGGGCTAGTCGACCCTTTCGGAGGCATTTTGGCTGCCAAAGGGCCGCCAGACCCCAGGGTGCTCCTACAGCCCCGCGCAGCCGTCAGGCCTTTACGAGCTGCCCCTGAGACCCACCAACATCATTGAAGTCACTTCTCCGCCTACCACCACCACCACCACCACTACCACTACTACCACAACCCCCCCACCACCACCACCGAGTCTCTACCTTCCTCCCGCCGACTCCGTACCTGAGGCTAATGAGAACGTCAATATCATCATTGTAAGTAATGATTCGACAGGTGGGAGAAATGAATGGAAATAGAAATGATTTTTTTTTTACATTTTTTTAATGTACCTATATTCACTTGCATTGTTTTACATTTTTAATGTACCTATATTCACTTACATTTTTTTTTACATCTTTTAATGTACCCATATTCACTTGCATTTTTTTACATTCTTTTAATGTACCTATATTCACTTGCATTTTTTTTACATTTTTTAATCTACCTATATATTTACTTGCATTTTTTTTACATTCTTTCAATGCACTAAAATTTAAAAGAATGCAGAGTGAATAAATTGTCATAGTTAAAAAAAATGCAAGTCAATATAGGTACATTAAAAAAACGTAGAAAAAGCATGTAAGTGAATATAAGTACATTAAAACATGTAAAAAAAGCATGCACCTCTATTCACCTGAAATTTCTGTTTATATTTTTTAATCTACCTATATTCAATTGCAATTTTTTTTTTATTTTTTAACGTACCTAGAAATGTAAAAAGAATGCAAGTGAATATAAGTACATTAAAAAGTGTTTTAAAAAATGCAAGTCAATACAGGGACATTAAAAAATGTAAAAAAAATGCAAGTCAATATAAGTACATTAAAAATGTAAAAAAAAATGTAAGTGAATATAAGTACATTAAAAAATGTAAAAAAGCATGTACCTATATTCACTTGCAATTTTTTTTCACATGTTTCAATCTACCTATATTCACTAGCATTTAGTTAGGAGTCTGGTTCTTTCCTTTCATACTCAAGTAGAACAAGATTAAAATATTAATTTAAAAATTTAAATTTTAAATAAAAAATTTATGAATTGAAAATTTAAATTTCAAATTTATAAAAAAATTTTAAAATTAAATATTTAAATTTCAAATAAAAAATTATATTATCAATCAAATATTTAAATCTCAAGTAAAAACATCTCAGTTCAAAAAATGTAAATCTTAAATTTAATATAAAATTTCCATTTTAAATTTAAAGAAAATACATTTTAATTTAAACATTTCAACTTTAAATCAGATTTTTAAATTTTAAATTAGAAATTTTAATTCTAAATAAACGATTTAAACATTGGATTAAAAATTTTTAAATTTTAAATAAAACACTGAAATCTTAAACCGCAATTTAACTTTAAATAAAAATCTGAAATCTTAACCGCAATTTGATTTTAAATAAAAATCTGAAATCTTAAACCGCAACTATTACAACTGATTGAATACCTGTTATTTTCCTCTACTTTGGATACAAATGATTTCATGAAATTTGTATTTCATAATTATGCATTCATCATATTAATCTTAACTCTCATTATCACACGTGTATAAAATCCTTAAATTTAATAATTTACACATATACTTATTTATTAATTTGGTAATTTATTATTTCTCTTCTTAAAACTGATCTCTTCTTTCTCTATTTCCTATTATCTTCTGCAACTTCATTCAAATGAACACCACATTCTTTGGAAGCTTGAATTTCAAGTTAATGGTCCCTGTGGATTTGTTCTATATGAATACGGTTTGTTTTCTAAAGAATAATAATAATAATAATAATAATAATAATAATAATAATAATAATAATAATAATAATAATAATAATTATTATTATTATTATTATTATTATTATTCCCTATTCTCTTCTGTAACTTCTTATAAATGAACACCGTGAATAGGGGTTATTTTCTGAATAATAATAATAATAATAATAATAATAATAATAATAATAATAATATGACAATCCCCTCTCCTCCGGCTAACCCGACGGCACGACCACCACCATGATGCCCATGCCCTACAACATCGACTGGGGCGTCCGCGACGAGGAGAGCGGCAACGTGTTCAACCACATCGAGAACAGCGACGGAAAGGACGTCACCGGAGAGTACTCCGTCCTGCTACCGGACGGCCGGATGCAGATCGTCCGCTTCAGAGCCGACCCCGTCAACGGATATCAGGCCGAGGTCCTATACGAGCCGGCGAAGTAAGAAGGATCGGACGACCCTCCTGCCGTTTTCTGTTGAGTTCTCCCGTTTTCTGTTTGAGTCCTCTCGTTTTCTGTTGAGTTCTCTCGTTTTCTTTCGTCCGATCTGTTCCTCCTAGTTTTTCCTCTCACTCCTGAGTTTCGCTTTGTTTTTGTTTATCCTTTTTCAGGTTCGTTTTTCCTCCGCACCGTCTGGTTTCGATAATAAAGAGAATGTCAGTTAAATTTCTAAGGTCTTCTCCACTGGATTATGAAGGGGGGCGAGTTGGTTACCTGTTCCCAGGTGAATGATTTGCTAATTAGGTTTACGAAGAGATAAAACCAGTTTACAAATCTATAGATGAACCGACTTTTTAAAGAAAAAGTTAATTCAAAATTCTCATCTTTCGTTCACAAAATCATTCCAAACGCACACGCCTTATCTAGCAAATAATTTTTATATATACTTCAACAAATCCTCCAGATACACCAATGCTATCAGTAAAACACAACGAATCACATAATTACTATATACTTTGTCTTCTGGAAAACTGATCTGACTTTTTATTCTATTTCATTTACTCTGTTTGCCTGATGAATATACTTTTCCCTCCGTTATCATTTCATAATTATAAACAGTGTTTTACTGAAAAGAAAAATCATGAGAATAAAGTTAAAATTTGACCAGCACTGGTGGAGGACGAGATAAAGCTATATAAAATAATTGTTATGTCTTTCGTCGTCACTTATGTAAAAAAAAAAAAAAAAGAGATTAATCACGTATTCACACTAGCACTGTTAACTAGTACGCTGAATTTCTATTATAAACATACTTCTGTTTTCTCTTCCCCAAACGATTTGAAGGAAACCCCCCAATCATTCAAACCCGAGAGGTATGTAAATCAAAGATTGGCAAACACGCCGAACATTGGCAACAGCTGTCGAAAATAATAATAGAACGTCTATCACCCAATCGAAATCAATCACATACACACAAGATGACGAGTGCAGAGGACTTCAACCTTCTACTTCAGTCCCACTTCAATGGATGGCTTGGAAGCAAACAAAATAGATACCAGCAGACGAAACAAACACAAACAACATTTTGATTCCTTCCAAGAACTTCCTCCGACTTCCTTCCCCATCCCCCAGTCCCCACCTCCCCTTCCGTAAACGTAAACTGACACTGCTGATAGTGTTTACAGTGACTCTGCATCACTCACACGTACACATACTCTGAGAAGGAGGAGGCAGCGACACACTGCAAGAGTGGATTATGTCATCAATCTGATCTATCTTTCATATGTTTCTCAATTTTCCAGCTTTGTCTGAGTCCAGCGACATTTAGATATGTAAGGATATGTACAAATATATGACGAAAATTAAAAAAAAAAAAAAAGTGTGTTTTACTCTCCCTGGTCCCGCATTTCGATAATGAAGGTGAGGTGACGCAAGCATGTGCACGCTAATATAAGAATATAGATTTCCTCGTATTTTGACAACTCTCGTCACTACTACGCCTAGTTCCAAATCAGGAAAGATATGAAGTTATTCTGATGCCCGGCCGAGGCTCGATTTCGGGTCCGGGCTATTATTTAGTGGATAAGTGTGACCAAGTAATTTGCATATGTTTATATTCGGTATCCAACTACATAGTCTGCAAAAAAAAAAAAAAAAAAACAGAACTGGGAAACATTAACCGTAAAAATCGCTTGATATAACATGTAACCTGCGTTTCCATGAACGTTCCGGTCTTGGAACATTCTGTTATACTGTCTTAAACGCATTGGAAAATAGAAATAGTACACTAATTGCCTACAACAACTAGAAAAAGTAAAAAGAAAATTAATGCATTACTGGATTACTGACCTAGCATTTATATATCTTTCAAAGTAAATATTCAACCTGTCTTCACGAAAATTCGAAGACTTAGAATCTTCCCTTTTTAGTTTTCTGTAAAAGAAAACTATTGTGCCGGCTTTGTCTCTCCGTCCGTACTTTTTCTGTCCGCCCTCAGATCTTAAAATCTGCTGAGGCCAGAAGGCTGCAAATAATTATGTTGATCATCCACCCTCCAATCATCAAACATACTAAATTTGACCCTCCAACCTCATAGTTTTACTATTTAAGGTTAAAGTTAGCAATAATCGTGGCTATGGCAACGCTATGGGACCAGGCCACCCACCGGGCCGTGGCTGAAGAAACTCATGGGCGCAACCATGCAGCATTACACCGAGACCACCGAAGATGATCTATTTTCGGTGGCTGATCATACGCTGTAGCGGCTGTACGAAAACTCGATTGCGCCGAAGAAACTTCGGTGCACTTTTTACTCGTTATTGTCCTGTATACACTGACAAAAATAGTGAATTATGTCATCATAATACATCTAGAAAAAAGGAAAGGGAAAAAGTACTGCATTATGTAAATATAAATACTCGTATATATTACTGAATTACTGAACTAAGAATTAAGACGAAATTTCATATTAATTTTGAAAATGAGACATTTTGAAGGAAAAAAAAAAAGAATTTTTTTTTTAAATTATACCCATGACACAAATCAAAACAACAAGGAGGCGGATTTTGGTGATGAAGGTAAATTAATATTAAAAACAAAAACTCACAAAATTAACTCAGGCACATATAAAACTACGAAATAAAATGGAATTAAAGACGAACACAATACTTATCCATATCTATTTTTTGTGTGTGGAACACGGGAAATAGGTTCCACATTTGGATTTGCTGGTCCGCTGGTATAGTGGTTCATGTCGTGGCATGCCACTCAGATGTCACGGGTTCGCGCCTGCCCCAGGGTGATGAAAAATCCCTGACTCTGTATCATGATCAGTTACTGCTGCAGTGTGGGTGTATTCGGCGGGAGGCTGAAACCAACATTCTTTGGAAGCTTGAATTTCAAGTCAATGGCCCTTTTGATGTGCTTGTTCCATGTGAATAGGCTTCATCTACTGAAATAATAATAATAATCAAGTCCGGGGCCACCCTCTCTCCCCACCGGCCCCCGTGTAGCCTAAGTATGCAGAATGAAGGTTTCTTTGTATGAGCAGACTAGTTCCTAAATGCAAAATGGAATATGACTGTATCACCACAGTCAGCAAATAAGTTTCGTA
>NC_089748.1:45926097-45943597 GCF_040412425.1 Macrobrachium rosenbergii
TTCTATGGTTAGTTTTTAAGATATGGCGTCCGGCTTTTTTCAGGGAAAGGTCCTGATCTTGGTAAAATACTTCCGGTTTAACTACCTTCATCTACCCATCGATACCCAGTAATCTTTCCAGCTGCTCTAAAAGCAAGATCCTGTGCCTTATATATAGTCTTGCTCTGAAGCAAAGTTTCTTAAGAGAAATGACGAATACAGAAATTATATCCTTGAGTGGCCCTTTACGTCACGTGACATTGGAGGCGATGATAATGATAATGATGATGATGGTGGTGGAGATAAAAATAAATATTCAAAAAAGACAAGGAAGACATTACTGTTACCAGTAAGCCTTAATATATAACTAGGTTACATGACAACATTCACACATACAGAAAAGTAGGTGCAAGACAAATTTCCATCAGAGAACCTCAATTGAGCTTCCTGTTCAGGAAAGCTGAACATGAGAATTTCTACGTTGTATTATTGGTATTATTGTGTTATTATTATTGTGTGTGTGTATTATTATTCATTCTGAATGAACCGTTCATTTTGGAACAAGCACCACACAGATATGACTTGAAATTCAACTTCAAAAAATATAGTTACTCATTAGGAAGTTAAGATGCAGTTGGAAGGAGCAACGACAAGTTATCGATGGCATTAGACACAAAGACGTTTAATCAATAACAGGTAATTTGTATAGATACATAGAAAAAGTCCCATTTTGGGGTGTATACCTGATGGCGCTATCCCCCCTACGGGGCCAACAAAAAGAACCCCAAGGTAGCAGTTTTATTAGTCATTCTAAGCCTCTTCTGTATCTCCTCGTACTTCTCCAATAAATTCTGGAAATCGCTGTACCTCAAAGGCGCATGACACTAAAACTTCGCAAATAGGAAATCTAACACCACCAACATGTCGATATTAACCCGGTATGTATCCACCTACCCCCAGGTGCCAGCATGGCGGAAGATCCTTGAGACGCCGTGTTTAGTACTACCCCTCGGGGGTCAAAGTATCATATACACCCGTTTCTATAACGTGTGGTCGACAAATTTCATTAATAAGCGATATCTTCGTGCGGCCGTCTACTTTACTTAGCAAGAGTTTACCCAGGACTTTGACAAAGGTTTATACACATCGGGTTGTCACCACTTAGAAAATTCTGGCCTTATATCTCTCAGATTCCTGGAACTTTCAGTAAATACAACGTTTTTCCCTTCAATATCATTATTTATTATCATTCAGAAGATGAATCTTATTCATATGGAACACGCCCAACACAGGGGCCACTGACTTGAAATTCGAGCTTCCAAAGAATATGGTGCTCATTTGGAAGAAGTTACAGAAGATAACAGGAAATGCAGAAAGAAGAGATCAGTTATTAGAAAAGAAAAAATGAATTAACAAATGAATAAATAAATAGATAAAATATAAGTATAAAGCAAGCTCCCACGAATCAGACGTTTTCTCTCTCTCTCTCTCTCTCTCTCTCTCTCTCTCTCTCGTGAGAATCCCATTCGATGAAGAACATGACGTTAATAATAACAATGTAATAATAATGATAATAATGTTGATGCCACAAATCACGTTCTCTCTCTCTCTCTCTCTCTCTCTCTCTCTCTCTCTCTCTCTCTCTCTCTCTCTCTCTCATGAGAATCCCATTCGACGATGAACATGACGTTAATAATAACAACGTAATTATAATGATAATAATAATAGATATGCCACGACTCGTATGTAACTCTCTCTCTCTCTCTCTCTCTCTCTCTCTCTCTCTCTCTCTCTCTCTCTCTCTCTCTCTCACGGGAAAACAACTCGATACAGATCAAAAGCACAGGCACCGTCAACTTTACTCCAGCATAACCCAGAGTTCCAAATGAGAATGATGTATGTTACGGTTAATTCCAAATTAACCACACTCGTGCAATTACGCCCCGCTCTCTCGATGTCTGCATACAAAGACACGTGGGAACCAACAGCGTGACGGTGCAAATAACTTGAAAGTCGGAATAACGATTTCTTTGTTGATTTCTTGTTAGCCATGGCATTGTTTCAGTCGTCATGTAAGCGTGGGGATCATATCACTTTAATATCTTCCTCATTTTTCCTCGGTTATTTAAGGCAAGTGTTAGGATGAAGCGTGAGTTTCTGATTGGTGGAATCGCGTGAAATATTTAAACAAGTGAAAAATGCGCCGAAGTTTCTTCGGCGCAACTGAGTTTTCTGTACAGCGTATAATGCTGTATGAAATTCTCAGCCACGCACCATGAAACTCTCATCCGCGGCCCATGAAACTTTAGGCCAATGCCCGGCGGTGGCATGTGTTGTTGGCACCTATAGCGGTGCCAGACGCTCGATCATGGTTAACTTTAAACTTAAATAAAATAAAAATTGCTGAGGCTAGAGAGCTGCAATTTGGTATGTCTGATGATTGGAGGATGGATGATCAACACACCAATTTGCAGCCCTCTAGCCTCAGTAGTTTTTAAGATCTGAGGGGGGACAGAAAAAGTGCGGACGGACAGACAAATAGCCATCTCAATAGCGTTCTTTTACAGAAAACCAAAATTCTGAATGTGAAATTTTGAGGAAATGTCTCAACATCTTAGACTGATCTCTTGAATGAGAGGCCGTATGGAGATAAAATTCGATCTTGGAAAGTAACTGAACATTACCCACGAAGCTTTTTTTCATGATCGATCGATTGATTTATGGTCGCCAAAACTGGCGTCACAACAACACGGTTTTTTTCATGATGACACATTCGCACATTCGGGCTATTTGAAGAAGGTTGGAGAAGGCAGAAAATAACATGACAAGATAGTTGTTAAAATTACGTGTCTTGGAAAAAAAATTAGAGGTGGGGAACTAAAAGAAAATGAATAAATGCTTATGACGGAGACAAGATAATTGCACATATCACGTACACTGGCAGCAAAAATAGGAGAAACTAAGATAACGAAATGAACACCATATTCTTTAGAAGCTTGAATTCCAAGTCAATATCTCTGTAGGCTGGTTTGATACGGCTAAGGGTTTAACTTCTGAATAATAATAATAATAATAATAATAATAATAATAATAATAATAATAATAATAATAATAATAGTAATAATAATAATAATAATAATAATAATAATAACATACATGTTCTTTAGATGTTGGAATTCCAAATTAATATTCCTTGCATGTTCCCTATGAATAAGGGTTTATCTTCTGAATAATAATAATAATAATAATAATAATAATAATAATAATAATAATAATAATAATAATAATAATGCAAAAATCCTTTGGCTTCACACTACATACTTCGAGGAAGAACAGCACTGGGATTAAACAACCTTAGGATTTTTCCCAAGTCTTTCGTTCCCACGTTCATTATTGTCCTTCCTCGCTTAGCATTCGTGCGGGGAAATGTGTTTCTCCCTTCCAGTTTTTATTATCTCGCTCTCTTTTCCAGTTCCTTCTTCGTCTTTCTTTGTTTCTGAGTCCCGTCTGTATCGCTTCCTAGTCGGCTATTTGTGACTTTACCAAATAAACGAAGTTCTTCCACTAAAACCGTGCTGAAACAGGGGGTCAACGTGATAGCAAAATAACAGGATAGAGTATAGGTAATTAAGGCCAACGGCGAAGCGCTGGGACCTATGAGGTCATTCAGCGCTCAAAGGGAAATTTACAGCAAAAAGGCGTTGAAGGGAAACCTCGCAGTTGCACTACGAAACAACTGTTAGGAGACAGTTAAGGAAAGTAAGATAGAAGAAAGAGAATATGAACGGAGGTACAGTAAGAGGAAAGAAAGAGGTTGCAGCTAGCTGCCGAAGGGACGCTGCAAAGAACCTTAAGTAATGCTTACAGTGCACCACATGAGGTGCACTGACGGCACTGCCCTCCTCCTCTACGAGGGATAGAAAAATAATGTTCATTTTTATTTCTTACTAACTCTTTACTTTTCTTGGAGAAAGTCATTTTCAGACGATTTTAGAAGAAATGGAAGGCCTTAGGCCTGACGAATGAGGGGCCATACATACGTAGATACTAGAAACCTGGGGAAATGATATCTAGAAACCTGGCGAATGGACCTCCAGCAAAAAAAAAAAAAAGCTTTGCAGAGGGAATAGCGATCTAGACCTGATGAATGGATACCTTTCTCATCTAGAGATTCTAGAGATCAGTTTTCATCTAGAGAAATGGCACCTAAAATTTTGATAAACTGGGTTCTAGAAGCTTAGGGGATGGGGAGATGAAGAAAGGGAGGGGCGGTGTCTGGATAAATAGTGAAGTGGTGTATAAGAAACAACAGGAAAGAGGGATTAACAAAATTGTTTAAAATATAGGAATGGGCGTCTAGAAGTAAAAATAAGAGAAAATAAGGGCCTTGACAAAACATAATAAATTCTTATAAAAACACCCAGCTGAAAAGCTCAGAATTATCATTAGAACGATAACAGATCAGAATGGAACTTAGAAATTTAAAAAAACACATAAATTGGAGAACAAATATCTTTAAGAAATCCACATACAGCGTGGAGATACAGGCAGGGTGGTTTTTTAAATTTTATCACTATAATTTGAAGACAAGCAACCTAACAATATTCCAGATTATTTCAGTCTTTATCGTTGGGGTTCAACCCACCTAATCCGAGTTAAGGATGAACACTACAAAAATGCGAAGGACAATTATGGTAATTCACCTTGCCACATACTCTACTCTGGTGGGATGATAAAGAGTGTCCTTTTAACATCAGAAGTGAATTCTGAGTATTACAGTGCTTACGAAAGATAAGTGGGACCCTCCCAGGCGTCAAGAAGCGAGGAGATACGCCCATATGCACTACTGGAATATTGTTTTATGGTAAAAATCTACTGAAAATTCACATTATTTTGTGGGAGTGTAACACAAAAACTTCTGGGTATATGTATATGTATACATATACATATATATATGTATATATACTTTTGTATATATATATTCATAAATATAAATGCATATATGTATCTACACACATAAGTTCTTTGACTTCCTTCAACTGAATTTTTCATTGGAATTAAATCACTTCATTACGTAATCTTCGCACGCAAATATGTAAAAAAAACACATAAAATCATTAAAAAAATAATCTTCTTTAGAAAGTTCTCCTTGTTTACCACAATTTCTCTTTATTTGTCCATGACTCTAGACAGATTTAGCTTGCCAACCTTATATCTTTACTTATGAACAATGACATTCATGTAAATAAATAAAATTTCTTGCAATATTTATGGCTATCATGTTGTAATGCCGTACGTCCCTTTAATATTGTCCAGTAGAAAGGATGGAAAAGCTTAGGAATAGGTCTTTACTTTGTAAGGTTGGTCCAAAGTGGAATGAGTAGAATAGTTTTACAAAAATCCTAAATCTATTAAATGGTAACCATATTATAGATATGAAGACCCGTCACGAAATCGCTATACCTACGATCACTGGTGAGTAATTGAATATAAAATTTAGACCGAAGGCCAAGCGCTGGGACCTATGATGAGGTCATTCAGCGCTGAAAGGGAAAACTGAGAGTAAAAAAAAGGTTTGAAAGGTGTAACAGGAGGAAAACTTCAAAGCAGTTGCTCAATGAAACAGTTTTTAGGAGAGGGTTGCGGAAAGTAAGATGGAAGACAGGGCATAAGAACGGAGGTACTGTAAAAGAAATGAAAGGGGTTGCAGGTGCACCGCTACGGGAAAGAGGGCTACTTGTCGTGAAAGAAAACGTAGTCCTTATATAATTAATTTCATGGCACCAGGGGAGACTAAATTATACCCTAAGGACCGATTCCACTGCCCCCTATTTCTTTCCTACCGAAGTCTATTTGACGTTTCTACCCCAAGATTATCATCATTTAAAATTAAAATCTGTCATCCTGTACTTTTTCGAGGATTTTCTGCCCGTGGATACCAACGAATTACATCCAGAGGGAATATTTTCAAACCAGGCCTACGTACGCCTAGCTGATACAAGACAAAAAAAAAAAAAAAAAGCTTCAATGAATATTTCACAGATGATCGGAGTCATAGACATTTCCGTACATCATACAACACCTATGGCATGATCACGAACGACCCAAACTGACCACAAAATGAATAAGATGAAGAAAGATAAATAAAACATAACGAAACTTAACATATATATCCTCAACAGGCCTTGATTATGGAGTTATGACATTAGTTGATGTACACAAAGCCTGAGTAAATAACTGAACTTTACATATAGATAGTTGATCCCATTATATCTGATTGCATAAGAATAAATTTCATACATCTACCATCCTCAAGGTTACAAGTCGAGAGCACTTATCAAAAGTACATGCACGCATCCACGTACTTTGTATTTTAATCAAAATAAGTTATATAAACATGGCATGCGAAGGATTGCCGAAAACGTAGGAATAAAAAATTTTTTATACCCAAACTTGTTCCTAATCTAGCAACCCTTCCTTAGAGGAAATAAGGAAGGAATGGTGGTTTGACAAACAGAAAAACAGTAGGCCTACTATCCATGCAGCATGAGAATAAGTAAATATAATTACGGAATGGAATGCAATACAGAGTTTAGGCTAAAGGCCAAGCACTGGGACCTATGAGGCCACTCAGCGCTGGAAAGGAAATTGAGAGTAGGCATAAAGGTGTAACAGGAGGAAAACCTCGCAGTTGCACTACGAAATAATTGTTAGAAGAGAGTGGATAGCAAGATGGAAGAAAGATAATATGAATGGAGGTACAGTAAAAAAAAAAAAAAGGTTGAAAGGGGTTAGGGGGCCGAAGGACAACTGCAAAAGAATCTTTAGTAATGCCTACAAATGCACCCCGTAGTGCACTGACAGCACCTATCCCCCCCTACGGGATAAATATAATTATGGAAATCAAGAATCATTTTTTCAAGACACCACTTTGGACTGGCAAATGGTTCCAAGACATGAGGGGTTACCCCTAAAAAATGGTTCCAGGTCAGTAGGGTCAAATTAATAAAAAAAAAAATAATAATAATTAGAAACTAACCATATAAAGCGGAATTTAAAGGGCCGTAAAAATTTTAAAACGAAGATGTTTGAGAGGTGAGATGCTCGCCTTGCCGTACCGCCCATACGTTGACCTTGTGCCTGCAAGTGCTTTTGTTCAGAAAGGAACTCGTACACCAAATATTGTGGTAAATTAGCGTGAGAGCGCGCATGCACACACACACGCATGCACGTAAATTACCAAGAACAAAGAGAGAAAAAGATGAACAAACATAACACAACAGCGTCAAGAAAAACGCCAGGAACCAACGGCTCGGAAAGAGATCACCTCGATAGTGTCAGCGGCGCCAAAACGAACAAATCAATCAAGATTTTTTTTTCTTGAGAAGGAAAAATAAGAAGGAAAAATAACAACTGTGAATTCTAAAGGAATAAGTACGACTGCGCGTGCGAACTTCATTTTACAAATATCTTTTATTATGACGCAGCCATTCCATAAAGGGCGGCGCCCATAAATGTGGGCGTAGCGAGAAATAACTTCAGAACGGTATAACCCCCCCACTCCCAACACCCCCACCCACGGTCATTACCAATGCCCCGACTTTGTTCCTCCTTCTCCCCCTCTTCCTCCTCCTTAGGTGGGTGGTACAGGAGGGAGGAGGCGGGGGGGAGGGGGGTGAGTCCGCTTTGCAACCCAAGGGCGGTTCCTTTAAGGATACTGACCAGGATGTTCTCCAAAGGCGTCGGGTGGGGGCGGGAAAGACGCCTAAAAGGAGATGGACTGTTTTAGTTGCGTCAGAGTACATTTGGGCGGCAGAAGAATTTCGGGTCTGTTTGTGGTTAGAAAAAGATGAAAAATGCAAATGCTTTTGAATTCCAATTTATATACATATAAGTACATATAATATGTATGTATATATATATATATATATATATATATATATATATATATATATATATATATATATATATATATATATATATATAAATAATCAATAATCAATCACAATCACGTGTGGAACAGAAATAAATTTCTGACTCCCATCAGGATCAGACAGGTCTTTCAATTTGAAGGCAAAGGCGCTCAGTTCCAACTTCATTTATGACTTGTATGGCCTAGTAGTGAGCAGTGCTTTTATGCCTTTCAGTTGAAAGACTACCGGTTCAATCTGATGTAGTCAAAAATATATCTATATATATATATATATATATATATATATATATATATATATATATATATATATGCTATGCTCTATAACTTCTCACACATGAACACTGACTGAAACATACGCAAATAAATACCCTCATAAAAATCTACAAATATCTAAGCATTCACGAGCTGTCACTTTCCAGCTATATAAACACAAACCCATGCACACGCAACTCTACCAAAACCCCTTTTTTGAGTGATTTCGATTTTAAAACAAATACAAAGATAAAACAACAAAAGTCAAGACCCTCCACCAGAAAATGAAAAAAGGAAAAAATCCCTTGAATACCAGCAGAAAGAGCGAGAGTGAACCCACGCCCTTTGCAGCATGAGTGTGACCTCCGTATAAGTGCCGTAGGTGAAACTGAGTGTGGGTGAGGAAAGAATATGATGAGTAAGATGAGAATAAGATGAGACGACCGGGGGCTGAGTTTTAGGACGCGAAGAGCATTATTCCTCGAGGGCAAGGCGGATGCCAGCTTCGAGGAAGAGCTTATATGGCTTCAGCTGGTAGGTGGACGGAGGTTGAGTCTGAGGACGAAAGTGGTCCTCGTTCCTCCAGGGGAAAATCGTGGATGCCACTTTGGGTAAGTAACTTTAAGTCGCAGGACTTTTTTGTACCGGGAAAAATGTTCCTGATTCATGTATAACTTTTCGAAGACAAACTCGGGCTCTTGGAGGGATCTTTGAGGAACTCAGTAGGAACTCTTCCATTTTGGGAGGTAGCGCCCTCATCAAGAAACTTCGGCTTCAGTGGGAATCGAGGGTCCTTTTGTCGAAAACAAGACAAAATCAGGCCCTTCGAGGGATCTCTAATGAACTTTTTTATTCTAGAAGGTTAGCGCCCTCGGTGGGAATCAAGGGTCCGTTTGCCAAAAAAAGTAGTTCAAGTTAAACTTTCAAAAAAGGAAAGCATTACGTAAGCGGACAGCTGAGTCAGCGCTTATTACCACCGACAGCGTAGGCGTTCAGATAGGTCAGTGCCACGTCTATGACCGACCTAGGTGAACTCTATTCCATGTATTTTCTATTTGCAAACTGGCACTCGCTATCGTTTTGCATTCGTCATCAGAAGGCACAATTGACATATTAGTTTTCTGTAAAGGAAAACTATTGCGCCGGCTTTGTCTGTCCGTCCGTACTTTTTTCTGTCCGCCCTCAGATCTTAAAAACTACTGAGGCTAGAGGGCTGCAAACTGCTATGTTGATCATCCAGCCTCAGTCATTAAACATACCAAAGTGCAGCCCTCTGGCCTCCCAGTAGTTTTATTTTATTTAAGGTTAAAGTTAGCAATAATCATTTGCTTGCAAACGATATGGACGAGCCACCACCGGGCAGTGGTTAAAGTTTCTGGGCCACTGGCTCACGCAACATTATACCGGGACCACCGAAGACAGATCTATTTTCGGGTGCCCATGATTATACGAAGTGTGGCTGTACAGAAAACTCGACTGTGCCGAAGAAACTTCGGCGCATTTTTTACTCGTTTTTTCCAAACTGAGAGTCACTGAAAACTACATACTTAATCATGGGCCATCTTAAATAAATAAATAAATTAAATAATTAAATAAATAAATAAACTCAAGCTTCATTTGAAAGACATAACAGAATGCAATAGGAAATACATAAAAAAAATATATCAGTTACTAGAAAAGAAAGAAATTAAATCAAATAATTATATACAAGGCTGAAATCTTTAAATTAAGGAAACTACTTCATAAAGACATGCAATTTTCAAAGACCATCATAAAACCCACTAGCGGATCCAGAAAAATTTTATATTATACATAAATACATACATACATTTCATATTATACAAACATACATACATTTCATATTATACATACATACATACATACATACATATATACATACATATATATGTGTATATATATTATTTCTATAACAGATTTTTTATTTTTTTCCTATTTTTAAATTTCTCATTTATGTTATTATCTAAATCTTCAATATTATTATTTCGTCATTATTTCTGATGGGGGGGGGGGCACGTGCCCAGGTGCCAGCCCCCTGGATCCGATAGTGATAAAACCTGTAGGTAAACACGTGCCTGCGGCGAAAAAAATAAAGAAAAATAAAAATAAATAAACAAACAAAACAGGTTACTTGATACCTCTATCGTATCGTGTGTGCTTGCATGCGAGCATCAATTGGCAAGTGTCAGTAACAGGTTCAAGAAACGAGAGGAAAAGATGGGGAAGAAAAAAGTTTCCTCCATAATAAATCACCGCAAGCAGAAACAGCATTTTTGCAAGCATATAAAGTTCAGGCCTCTCGTGAGATAACTGTGGATCAGATATTCACGATGCAACGTTCCGTCGAAAGCAATATTGCTTTCATTGCATTACATCTCAGGCAGAGATTTGCACTTTGCATCTTCGTGGATTTTGCGAGGGAATTCTTCGTAACAACAGCTGAAGCAATAATAATAATAATAACAGCTGAGTTTGTATTACAGTTTCTCAGTCTCTCGAATGAGTTTCTTTGTAGCAGAAGGTAAATGTATGTAATAATAATAATAATAATAATAATAATAATAATAATAATAATAATAATAATAATAATAATAATCACTACAATGGTGAAAAAATCCACAATGGTGTAAATGTAAATATATATTTGAAATACATAGACATTTCTAATATATTTACATACTCTAATGTAAGTTTCTTCATAATAATAATAATAATAATAATAATAATAATAATAATAATAATAATAATAATATACCATTATTATTATTATTATTACAAGTAGAGGCTCACTGGTAGTAATAGAAGCTTCTCTACTAGTACTAATTCCTTTTTACATTTGCTGGTGCTATTTTTACAGCTGTCATTAAACAGCTCTAACAAAATTCATTACGAAGTTGCTCTCCCATATATATATATATATATATATATATATATATATATATATATATATATATATATATATATATATATATATATATAATCTTCTCTTCCCCAGCGCAACTGTATCTTCAATGATCTTATTTTTACCTTCACTAAACCTTTATAATTTCCGCTTCCCACCACTTATCGTTTTTATTCCCTCTCCCTACCTTCCTATACTCACAAATAAATTCCCATCTCATTTTTCTCTATGGCCCCATTATGGAATAATAACAAATTCCTGGTCTCTCCTTTTGTGTGTATGTATGCGTATATGTATATGTATATATATATATATATATATATATATATATGTATATAACTATATATATATATATAAATAAATTTCTGACTCACATCAGGATCAACCCAGGTCTTTCAATTGAAAGGCAATGGTACTGCCCACTATAACTATAACTATATATATATATATATATATATATATATATATATATATATATATATATATATATATATGAAAGTATATAACTATATATATATAACTATATACATATATACACAAACAATAATACATAATATATAGACAAACAAACACACATACATATATATATATATACTGTATATATAATGTATATTTGCATGTATGCGCGCGCGCGCTTCGAAACCACCAGGAAGTCGTCTTCACACAACCTAATCCTGTATTCCAACCCATCAAAGGATAACACAATATGCTGCCCAATAAATCGCACACACACACAGACGAACCCCTCATTCCAGGTCCTTCAAACCTACGCCAGGTGTTATTTGGGACGAAAAATAAGACACCACTCGGATGAGCCACCCGCCCTTGGCCCTTGAGGAACCTCACGCCCAAATAAAATCCGATACGGGGAAATGATCGCTTTGTGGAGACGGGAAAGCTATATTCGTAACCAGATCGTGTCTTTGTGTCTGTGCTTGAGCTGAACGTTTGAGGTGACCTCGGGGTTTTGACAGCTTATAGGCTGGGAGGAGGGAAGGAGGCGTGTCAGAAGATAGACAGACAGACAGACAGTCGTGAATTCACGGTTAACAGCTAAACAGGAAAATGAAAACCAAACTTGCATTCTGGGATATGACTTTAGAAAACGATATACTTTTAACAATTCAATAAAGGCTAATTGTAAAATTCACATTTTGAAGACTGCGGAAAGGAATATAAAAATTAGGCCAAGCGCTGGGACCTATGATGAGGTCATTCAGCGCTGAAACGGAAACTGAGAGTAGGCCTAAGAAAGGTTCGAAAGGTGTAACAGGAAGAAAACCTCGCAGCTGCACGGTGGAACAATTGTTAAGAGAGGGTGCAGAGTAAGATGGAAGAAAGAGAATATGAACAGAGGTACAGCAAAAGGAATGAAAGGGATTGCAGCTTAGGGCCGAAGGGACGCTGAAAGGAACCTAAAGCAATGCCTACAGTGCACCGCGTGAGGTGCACCGAGACGGTAATACCCCCTACGGTGTATTAGCCTGTGGTCGACATAATCTAAGATTATTGGCTAAATATGAAGAAAAAGGTCAATTCTCTGGAATTAAGTCCTGTTATTTCACTTCCCTTTCTTATTACAAAGGCTAAAACAATCGTTCTTCACTAACACACTGATAGCAAACGCATCTAGAAACTCTGATTAAGGTCACCCGTCAGTCTGTGACCCATGACCTTAGTCGGATAACGCTCAAAAAGAACATCTATTCCTTAATCTTGGATTTTATGGCGTAGCCTACATGCCAAGCACTGGGGCAACTGAGGTCATTCAGCGCTGAAACGAAAATTGACAGTGAAAAAGTTTGAAAGGTGTAACAGGAGGAAAACCTCATAGGCCTAGTTACACTATGAACCAATTGTTAGGAGCGGGTGGACAGTAAGGTGGAAGAAAGAGAATATGAACGGAAGTACAGTAAAAGGAATGAAAGAGGTTGCAGCTAGGGGCCGAAAGGGCGCTGCAAAGAACGTAAAGTAATTCCTACATTGCACCGCATGAGGTACACTGACGGCAGTACCCACCTACGGGGAAATTTTTCGATAAGGAGAGGATATCCTTTTTACTCATAACGCTTTTGAAGCATGACGAGAGAGTCCTACTTCTGGGGAGACTTCGTGGAAATTGCCACGACTCCTTCTCTTTCCTTATTTAACTCCTGTGGGAATCAGGCGTCCCTCGGCCTTGCACTGCTTTTGAATGTTTCCTTCTTTTGCAGGACTGAATCTTATGTAGTTTAGCCTCACTTCTGCAAAAACAGATACAAGAAGTGAAGTCCCTTTTCCCTTATTATTTTACTGACTGTTTATCTTGTGTCTTAAGACTTTTTGATCAATAATATTCCACAGTGCAGCTGCGAGGTTTTCCTCCTGTTACACCTTTCAATCCTTCTTATTCTCAGTTTCCGTTTCAGCGCTGAATGGTCTCATCATAGGTCCCTACGCTTGGCCTAATTTTTTATATTCCTTTTCATAATCTTCAGAATGTTAATTTCTTTAATTAACCTATACTGAATTGTTAGAAGTGTATCCTTTTCAGCAGTCACATCCCAGAATGCAAGTTTGCTTTTTTTCATTTTCCTGTTTAGCTGTTTCCCATGAGTACACGCCCATGCGTCTGTCTGTCTGTCTGTCTCCTGACACCCCCTCCTTCCCTCCTCCCCTCCTATAAGCTGTCAAATCCCGAGGTCACCTCAAACATTCAGATCAAGGGTGTGTATGCATATGTATATATGTGTATGTATATATATATATATATATATATATATATATATATATATATATATATATATATATATATATATATATATACGTATATATTAAAGTGCGTGTATCTATCTTTGTCTGCAAGAGTTCACCGCACACGCATGCAAGTCAGTATGGAGACACCACACTCAATCAGATCTCAGCGGTTCCATAAAAGGAAATCATATTATGTAGACTCGAAATCTTGCGCCACGACTTTCCTCCCTATTAAAAACAGCTTTGTTCCAGGCGAAATTCAAGCCTCAAAAGCTATGGAGTGCGATTCTAATTTGTAAAACCCAAGATCAAGAGACGCCATTATAACATGACGTAATCGTCAGTCCAAACCCATGGTGCCTGGGAGAGGCCGATAAGATACCGTTAAAGCCAAGATCCCTCCTCTTTTGCATGAGCACACGTCTCATATATATATATATATATATATATATATATATAACACCTATATATATATATATATATAAAGCTTACCGTAGTTCACCCTCAATGTTGATAAACGTTTAAAGTGTGTTGTTGCATAGACTAAACCATTTTCTATCTACGAGAGAATCCCTTCGAGACAAACTAATGTAGGCCTATGCATTTACGAAACTATGCTACTTGTACATAAATATCACCGAAAATCAGAGATTCACACTCACCTTCTGCTCAGACATAAACTTAATTCGCGCTATAGGCCTAGAGCACTACAGACTTTATCGTGTCCCAATTCCTAACAAAACTACTTGGGCAATTCGGTTTTCACACACGAACTATACACCTGTGCTTGTACCGGGTAACTATATTATACTAAACTAAACAGCTATTCTTTTTCCTAGATATAAATATAGCGGGCAAATCCAAGTTTGTAAACGAGACTGTTCTGATATAATTGATAACGGTTTACAAGTCGGGTACTCACCAACGTCTCCGTAACGTCTCTCCTTTGCTTTTAGGACTAGGTCCTCGGTTTCACATTCTAAAGGGTTGTTCCTTCTAGATTACCATGACCTTATAAACAATGGGCATGCAATAACAAGTCCATAATAGTTACTGCCATATAACCTACTCATGCCATTTCAGATTCAACGGTGCTTCATTTTGCCGGTTATGTTAGTCAAGCCTAAACTTTTGGGACGCCTCGTCTCTGTCATGGTATGGTTATGCCCGAAATTTTTGATGGCTCACTGGTCACTTGAATTTCAGGATCGTTTGACAGAATCCTGTCACGTTACTTGGTTCAAAATCATTTGCAGGCTACACTTTGCTGCAACACTTGATTTTTCTTGAGTGCTCATTCAAGGCGGGGATCTCTCGAGATTCGTTAAGCACGGCTACAGTTTTAGACTTAACCGGTCATTTATGCTGGCCTAAGGCTTCAAGATTAAGCTTACTTAACTTTAGCTTTTCAGCTTTAACTTCAGGAACTTGTGTAACTGTATAAATAAGGAAAAAAAAAGCTGTAGCCACTTCTCGATGGCTCGTAAGCAGACAGCTAGTTTAAGAACGGCTGCAGTTAAGATTTAAAACCGGTTATTTATGCTAATCTAAGATTTCAAGATTAACTTAACTTCACTTGAGTTTTTCAGCTTTAGCTTTAGGAACTTGTCACTACATCGATATACAAAAAACAAAAACAAATAACACAAAATCCTGGCGTCACTTCCGAATGACTCTTAAGCAGACATCTATTATCGTCTGCTATGGCCTCCTGGATAATTCGGTTCTGTAACAGGTATATTATCATCAATCTCAGTTCCAGACGTCATGTTGCACTCAACGAGAACACAAATTCAACAGGTATGTACATAAATCATAAAAGTGAAGACCGGAATAACCCGTTTCACTCAAATGAACACACTCCATTCTATTCCGATTGACGACTGCTGTCCTGAATTGACGGGTCAACGGCGCATGCGCCAATTAGTGTTAAATGGCCGAAGTGACATATACAGATCTCATAACTATTCTTCATCAGTTTGTGATAGGTTCGACCCATTGGACCACCTGCTACCATTGCCCAGCCGCGAAAATAAGGAGAGGTATGGACATAATGTGTTTATCAGCTTTAGAGTAACAAATATTCAGTTGCTTTTCGAACAATCGTCATCCATTACTTCTGACGCGAATTTTCAAGTCGACATAGTTTTTCTGTGGACAGTACGGCTGTTTCAGTAACACCTTTATAATTTCATTAGTATATTACTTAACACAGTCAATTTCGTAATTAGATTTATCATTTAGGATATGCCTATAAAGCAATTGCAGCTTTCCTTACATTGGGCTTGAGAAACACTAGCCTACATATTGTTGGCCTAACCTTTGCTGAGGCTCGGAACTATTGTAACTATAAAGGGATTCATAACTATTGTTTACAGCAATATTTAAGGGATTTATTAGTTTATAGAATAAACAATATAGACCTAATGACACTAGTCAGTTCAGATGCTGCTGCACTGATTTGAATTGTAGAATATGTCCGTTAGGAACATTTTGGATTCTCCCCGCGCAGCTTTAGGTGCCGAAGAGTTCTCATGTTATTTGATATTTTATTATTATTACTTTTTAACAGTTTCTCGATTAATTAATGATTATGGGGCGTCGTGTTTCCAATAGACAGAACACTGCTTTGTAATTTAAGATATACGGACTATTATACAATGCTTTGAAATAATGATTTTTTTTTATGTTGCTGATGGCAATAATTCTGAAGGCAGACCTGACTTCAGAATTATTGCCATAAGCAACAACATAAAGTAAATTATTTTACATATGCATTGTATTTATTACGTTTTCACTATTACTACTGTCATCATCATCACTAACATGCTTGTCACCATCATGATCATTATCATCTTCGTAATAATTACTGCTTAGTGCCATTAGTTAACATCACTTTCATTATCATCATCATAACATTCTCATCAATGTATCATCATCATTACCATTTTTGTCGTTAAATGTGTCATTATCATTTCATTGTTATAATGATTATGGTATCATCACCGTTGATTTAATGTCAGTTTCATTATCATAATGGCCCTTCCTTTCATCATTGTTGTCAGTTATGTTACCAGTTTCGTCATTACCGTTATAATGACGTTCACTATTACCACCATCATTGTTTTCAGGATGTAATGTCATTGTCATTATTATTAAACTCGGTTACTGTCATTATCATCGTCATTACCGGCTCTCTCTCTCTCTCTCTCTCTCTCTCTCTCTCTCTCTCTCTCTCTCAGTTCCTCGTTGGAGGGTCGGTATAGTTCTCGGCTAGCACTCTGCTGGGCCCGCGTTCGAGTCTCCGGCCGGCCAATGAAGAATTAGAGGAATTTATTTCTAGTGATAGAAATTAATTTCTTGGTATAATGTGGTTCGGATTCCACAATAAGTTGTAGGTCCCGTTGCTAGGTAACCAGTTGGTTCTTAGCCACGTAAAATAAGTCTAATCCTTCGGGCCAGCCCTAGGAGAGCTGTTAATTAGCTCAGAGGTCTGGTTAAACTAAGATATTCTCTCTCTCTCTCTCTCTCTCTCTCTCTCTCTCTCTGGTGTTAGAACAGAAGGCCTTTAATATATGGAAAGGTTAATATATATATATATATATATATATATATATATATATATATATATATATATATATATATATATATAAATTGTGATCTTATAAAGCAAGTACCAA
>NC_089748.1:45948597-45978597 GCF_040412425.1 Macrobrachium rosenbergii
CGGCGCTTGGCGTCCGTGAACTGTAAAATTGCACCACAGGGGTGATACCTGCATGTCTCAAAAAGGTGGGGCATTACTGATCTTCCTTTTTCGTCTGTGGCTATTCCAGAGATGCCATCGGGAATCGTCTTGGTTGTCCGGATATCAGCTTAGTAAGGCTTCCCTCCTTTTTCTCAATAAAAATAATAATAATTATAATAATATATAATAGTACTTTACGTATACTTCATGCAATCAGGACAAGTAAGTGTCTACGTTTTATATAAAATGATTGAAACGTAAAAAAAAATCATCTTAAGCCAATTCCGATTAGGTACTAATTGTACGACTCCGCAGAGGCGTAGTGCCGTCAGTGCGCCTCACGCGGTGCACTGTAGGCATTACTTCAGGCTCTTTGCAGCGTACCCTCGGCCCCTAGCTGCAACCCCTTCAGTTCCTTTTATTGTACCTCTGTTCATATTCTCTTCCTTCCATCTTCTTTCCTCAACCCTCTCCTAACAATTGATTCACAGTGCAACTGCGAGGTTATCCTCCTGTTACACCTTTCAAACCTTTTTACTCTCAATTTCCCTTTCAGTGTTGAATGACCTCATAGGTCCTGGCGCTTGGCCATCGGCCTAAATTTTTTATTCAAATATATTATCCCACTAATTGAACAAAATAAAGTTTTCCTACCATTGAAAAAAATGATCAAGTACAATTTAAATTTGTAGTCATTACTGGAAAGAAATGATATCATAATCGAGAATTTGTATTGGATGATCACAATTATATCAGGACATCAACCTGTAATTGTAATCCTAATTGCCATATCAGTGTGGTATTGAGTTACTGTTTTTTTATTTGTTTACAAATTCCGTTTCTTTTTCATCAGAGTACCGAGAGGGACTGAGAGCCACCTTGACTGATGATGTGAAGTTATTCTCGCAGTCTGAAAATTTTTTCATTAAACTTTTCCATTGTTTTCTATTCTTAAAAGAAACCATGAGTTGTAATTATGAATGTGGTTGCCCAGTTTATTATTATTATTATTATTGATAATTCATCAGGAGGAAGTTTTCATGGCATTTCTTCTTAAAGCTCACTACGTATAGAAATAAATTCTATACAAGACTATGATTGAATTACCTTATATATATATATATATATATATATATATATATATATATATATATATATACTATATATAGTCATTATATATATGTGTGTGTGTGTTTATGAATATCCGTGAACACAACAGTAATCACTGCTATAAATATAGTTAGACGTGTGATAAATAAATAGATAAATAGCATGATTTATATAATTACTTGTATCGTTGTTGTCAAACGTGTATCATGTATTAATACTCTAATAGAGACTCTGAAGGTTTACAGCGGTTTCCAACATACTATGAAATCCCTATAAAGTTTGAAGTTCCTATATGTTTAAAATCCCAATAGTTTGAAATCCCTATAAGTTTGAAATCCCTGTCATTTTGAAACCCCTATCAATTTGAAATCCATATAGTTGAAATACCTCACAGTTTGGAATCCCTCACAGTTTGAAATCCCTATCAGTTTGAAATCCCTATCAGTTTGAAATCCCTATAAATTCCTATAACCTAGAAACTCCATCAAATAATCCAGGATTAAACCTCTCATAAAAGTATTACAAGGCAGGAGAAGACAGCCAAATAATGTAAAGAAAAAAGAATGCGAAAGGAAGAGTAGGAGGTAGAGGTAACTATGAACGAGGGAGGAGAAGGAAGTAACGAAAAGAGACATTAGGGACGTAATTGTGAGGGGCTCATTTATCTGAAAGGCATTGCACCAGGGGAGTTGGCTTGCCCTTACCTAAATAAAGAACCCTTTACGTCCTCTTTTGAACGGTGCAACTGGCCTTGCTGTGGCCCACTCTCTCTCTCTCTCTCTTATAGCGAGAAAGAATGAGTCTGTCTTTTACTCTAAGTATAGATCATAAATACAAACTCATTTTATTACTCAGTTATTAAAATTTACCAGTTGACATCTGATCATCTTCTACATTTCTGTCTTATTAACTTCATATCCTTGATATCAAAATCGTATTCCCCGTAGTGGGGTTAGTGCCGTCAGTGCGCCTCATGCGGTACAATGTAGGCATTACTTAAGGTTCTTTGCAGCGTCCCTTCGGTCCCTAGCTGCAACTGCTTTCATTCCTTTTGCTGTACCTCCGTTCATATTCGCTTTCTTCCATCTTACTGTCTACCCTCTCCTAACAATTGATTCATAGTGCAACTGCGAGTTTTTACTCCTGTTACGCCTTTCAAGCCTTTTCCGTTTCCGCGCTTGAGTGGCCTTAGTTAGCCCACAATTCTATGGTCCAATGAACCCAGCAAATGCAGGTAGGTCTTTTGGGGGCCATCCCCAAATAGCCCCCCTTTCCCTGAACTAAAAAAATCCGCTTCTAATTACACCTCCTTTACGGGAGGATTCGGCGACTGATCAGGCCCTGATAACCATCCTATAATCGTGTTTAATGATTGGTTGATTTCGCTTCAACCGAGGCCTTGGGGTTAACAATTAGTTACTTCGAACAGTTCCTGATTAAAGTCTGTCCTTTTTATTTACGCATGATTTCCTTCGGGTTAAAGAGATTTGGTTGAAGTAAAACAACATTATTAATAACACTAATACCCATAAATCATGCCGCTTCGACTACTAGAACAGAAAAAAAAGTCATCTCTCATACTTTCATCTCAATGAGAGTGAGTAGGTCTCCTGTTGGAAGTAGAGAGAATGGTCAGATTCATTGATGACGATCTATCAGTGGTTGCACATATCACTTACGAGGGGTTTGGAGAAGGGGTGGGGGGGTGAGTTTTAGGTGAGGTATAGTTTAAAGTGGAATCCAAAATATTTGCGAAGTCGTAGACACATTCAAGGATAGAAAGGATTTGGAAAACAAACACATGTTCTCTCTCTCTCTCTCTCTCTCTCTCTCTCTCTCTCTCTCTTTCTCTCTACATATATATATATATATATATATATATATATATATATATATATATATATATATATATATGTATATATATATATATATATATATATATATATATATATATATATATATATATATATATATATATATATATATATAAAAGTGTCTGACTTGATGATAGTGAAATATACTTGGCAATCATACAGAAGAGAGAGAGAAGGAGACTAGATTAAATAACTGAACGGGTAAAAGTGTGAGAAAGAGAGAAAGTGTGAACAGGAAGAGCAAATCTCGATCAGTCTCAAACCATCTAAGCACAAATAAGGTATACCACGCAATTAGTATACATCACGTGCTTTCGTGAATTTCGCTTTAAGAGGAATTCTGGTCTAATTACTCTCAGATGTGATGATACGATTACTGTTGCTTTTGTGCTTTGGGACTCTCACGTTTTTAAACACACACACATATACATATATATGTATATATATGCATATATATATATATATATATATATATATATATATATATATATATATATATATATATATATATAAATGATTAAAAAGCCACAATAATATAATTGATAAATTGTATATTTTAAGACATAAAAATATACAAGAAAAGGGATAAAAAACAGGAAGCTTTCGACCGTTTGCTGTAATGGTCCTCTTCAGCAACAGTTGGCTGAAGAGGACAGCCAGTGCAAAAACAAAGCTCCCCTCCTGTTTTTATCCCCTTTCTTGTATATTTTATGTCTTAAATATACAATTTATCAATTATATTGTGGCTAAATCATTATTTTCGAATCACAATATAGTGATGCTCACAATATATATATATATATATATATATATATATATATATATATATATATATATATATATATATATATATATATATATATATATATATATATATATATATATAGACCACCCTTTTACGGGTAAGTGCATTACACGTCATGGGATAAAATTACGTAAAATCTAAAAGATCTTATTTTGCCCAATGAAAAACAAATCGGCAACTTCGTTTTGTCCTTTTTTGAAGATCATTATCTAAGGAACATCCACGTTTCTTTTTGGGAAATATGGTGTAATTCGAAGATCATTATCTAAGGAGCATTGATGTTTCTTTTGGGAAATATGATGGAATTCAAAGATCAATATCTAAGGAGCATTGATGTTTCTTTTTTGGGCAATGTGATGGAATTTTAAGATCATTATCTAAGGGGCATTGATGTTTCGATTTGGGCAATGTGATGGAATTCCAAGATTATTATCTAAGGAAAGGATTGTTAGTTTCTTGCTGGTGAATTTGCAGAAATTAATTGAGCGACTGTAAGATCCTGTTTTTTGTCTATTTAAAGTGGGTATCTAAGTGACGGTAAGATTTTTTTTATTTTTTCGTCGTTTGCAGAGGGTTCCGAGGCGACTGTAAGATCATTTTTTTATCATTTTCCAGAAGGTACTTAAGCGGCTGTGAGGTCCTCTGTTTTTTTTTTTTTTAGTATGTAGAATGTACCTAAGCGACTGTAAGATCATTCTTTTATCAGTTTGCAGAAAGTACCCGAGCGACTGTAAGATTCGGTTTTTTTTTTTTTTTTTTTTGCAGAATACTTAGCTACTGTAAGACCCTTGTTTTCACTGCAGATGATTTTTTTTTGCAGAAGGTACCTAAGCAACTGTAGGATCCTTTTTTTATTTGTCAATTTGCGGAATGCACCTGAGTGTCAGTAAGACCTTCTTCTTTTTTTTTTTTTTTTTTTTTTTTTTTTTTTTTTTTTTTACGGTGTTTACCTTGTTCCTAATCTATAGAGAACCCACACGCGCAGTAGTTAAAAGGCCTCATCCATAGCCTGGAGATTTTCACTAGGTAGGAGTTATGTCAACGCGGAAGAACCCAGTCAGATTTAAAAAGGATGAAGACCTTTTGGTTTATAGCTTTTAAATGTGAATGAGATTAGACTGAACCCAAAGAATTTGTACATTTTTTCGGAATTATTTCTGGAGTCTTGATATGATTGAAACCCCCACTTTTCCTATTAAATGGTGAAGAAGAATACTTGCTGTCATTTCAAAAATTCTTATTAAAAAAATGTTATAATAGATTCAGTTATTAGGAAGGTTTAATTACAAAACATTTCGTATGTTAAACGAAGCTCTCTCTCTCTCTCTCTCTCTCTCTCTCTCTCTCTCAAGTATGAAAATGAAGCATAATTACAACAAATCTCTCCAATATTCCTATAGGTTCCCAAGAATATATTTAAATTTTCCCTCAAATATTTGAATGATTGACAGCCCCATTGTTTACAAACTCTCTTACTCTCGATTTAAATTGTTCAGAGCCAAAAGTCGCTACGGCCTGTAGCCTGTAGCCTGTAACCCTCATTTTGTAACCCATCGTAAAATTATACCTGATGCAAAGATCTATTGTTCCGGGAGGTCAGATTTCCCTCCGAGGTCAGGTCACTTTTTTTTTTTTTTTTTTTTGTAGCTCGTTCTTAGAAAATGGTTGACCTCATCAGTTTATAAAGAGAAATTATATCAGTACCGTAGGTCTACGCCAAAGGGTGAAAAATACTCGACAAGAGAGTTTTTTCCCGACCGAGGTCACGTGTTACCAAAAACTCATGGAAAGTGGTGGTGGTGTTTTTCTTAAATGTGTTGGTGAATTTCTTGTTTTTTATTGAATAAACTAAAAGAGAAACAGGTCTCCTAGTTTGCTTTATGAAACGAAGGGGGAAGGCTTCCGATTAAAATCCCAAAAGATTTGACTCAAATGATTGTTCTTTGAAAGATAAGATGCCCTGGTTTTGTATATTTAGTCATAGTTTCGTGTAATCGATCCATTACTTGTGTACAGTTTTTAATTTCAGTTCATAACCAAGAACTGCAACAAACATTTTATTCCCAATTATATAAACATAAAAAAACAAAAATGCGAAGGAGCTTAGATGGAGAGAGAGATTCTACTGATCTAACACGTGCCACTTCGTACATTATATATGAAAAACACTTCGAAACAATTGCAAACTCTGCGATCACACCTTATTCTGGGCAAACCCAGAACGCCAAGGCTTCCTGCACCCCACCTGTCGTACCTGTAAAACGAACAAGACTTCCCGATATTTCACTCAGAGAATCATTAGCGACGCGCCTTATACGCCTATGCGAGCGCGCTAGAGCCATGTACATTCTTGTGTTCTTTCGGGCAACTCCCTTTAAGCATTCAGGCAACTTCAACGCCCCAGAAATGCCTTCGAGTACCAAAGAGTGATGGTATCTCTTGAAAACAGCATCCTTCTGGTTCCGACAAGGATTTCGTCCAGATTTGATCTGAGAATTGGGTTCGAAATGATTCCTTATGACCTGTCTGCAGAAGGCTCATAAATACAAAATCTGCAAGAGATTCATAAAGACAAAAAATGGGATATATTAAGCAAGAGCGAGTCAAGGTCTTTTCAGTGACTAATCCTTCCTGGATGTAGATTAGTTGGTTTGATTTTTCTACGAAAAGAAATAGGAATGAAAGCAATGACTGCGGTATGTTGCAAGCGGGGAAGAAAATGCTTTTTGTTAATTTCTTTTGCAAATGAAACTATCATAATTTTCATCGTGTGTTTATTGAAAACGCGGTAGATAATTGTAAGGCCTTCGGAAAAGTAACTTATCAGTGGATGTGGGATTATTTAATTACTCAGAATAAGGTCAAAGATAGATAAATAGAGAGAGGGAGATTCGGAGACATTTGAAAGCTAGGACATTATGAGACTCTGCAAAGTTTTTGGCAAAAGAAAAGTTACTATTTCAATGATAATTAAGTATTGATTTAATCCGGTCAAGACCAATTCATTATTGTGTATACTTTTCTTCTGCCAGGTCATTAAAAACAAATAATGATCTTTAAATTACGACCAAAAGACTACATCAAGCAAACATGAGGCCGAATGCCAGTTCTTGTTTCCTTCTCAAAATACAAAAAATATTCAAGCGCGCCATTCTCTTGGTTTCCTGTTAATTTTACCTCCTCTTTAACCAAAGGGTGTGTGGTCGCAAGATGCACAACGTAATATTCCATTTCCGTACCTCCACCCACTCTCTCTCTCTCTCTCTCTCTCTCTCTCTCTCTCTCTCTCTCTCTCTCTCTCATTTTTATAAGCAGAATAATTGGGCCAAAGGCATATCAAGAACTGTCAAGCACATATGTTCATTTCCTGACGACCTCTAGGGCATTGCTGTGAACTTTTATTTAGAGATTTGAGGTCACGTTCGTTAGGATTATAAAGGCAGGGCAATGCTAAGCTTATAGAGTGCACGCTCATTAGCACCAGAGAGGCAGGGCAACATTTGGCTTTAAAAAAAGATGTGGGGAAGACCTTGAACTAACCATTTATCTTGACGGGTGACCTTGCCTTCTGGATTTGAATACGTCTGGTCTTGTTAAGGTTAGATTTGGTGTGTAACATGTTGGTATTTTGGGGCAACGTAATAAGCAGTAATGTATAGGAAGAAATTTTTATAAAATGTGTTAAGTGATTTGCACGTGAGCAGGCATCATTGATGAAAAGCTATACTGGGGAATGTCAGTGCTATTTAGGAGTATCGAATGAATATAGTCATATTGCCGTTCATATTTCCATTAATATGCATCTGTGCTCATTACCTACACAAACGAACATACACACACACACACACATATGTATATATAAAATATATATATATATATATATATATATATATATATATATATATATATATATATATATATATATATATATATATATATTTATATATATATATATACTGTATATAATATTTAATTTTTTAATGAATGAATAACTATGTTTTCTGTATATATACATACATATATATACAAATTTTTTTTAATGAGTGAACAAATAACTATTTGTTCCGTGTATCATGTGCAAATGCACCTTTATATTTGTAAATCTACATATATAACTATGCCCAGAGCCAAATCTGTTAAAATTGAAAATATCTGTTTCCCTTACATCGTTTATATGGCACGAAAAATTCAGTGTTTATACATATGCACATACAGCTAAGTCGAGAAACTCGCAAATAAAAAATATATAAAATAAAACGTGAACAAAGATGAACGCCATACAGCATACGCAAGCAGTTAAACGTCTGATTCTCTTTCTCTCTCTCTCTCTCTCTCTCTCTCACCAGAAAAATGAAGTATGGTTATTTTTTCGTACAGTGAATGCATCTCTCTCTCTCTCTCTCTCTCTCTCTCTCTCTCTCTCTGTAAGCATGAAAACGAAGTATAATCAATTCTTTCGTATATTAAATTAATCTCTCTCTCTCTCTCTCTCTCTCTCTCTCTCTCTCTCTCTCTCTCTCTCTCTCTCTCTCTCACCAGGAAAATGAAGTATGGTTATTTTTTTCATTCATTGAATGCATCTCTCTCTCTCTCTCTCTCTCCTCTCTCTCTGTAAGCATGAAACCAGTATAAATCAATTCTTTCGTATATTAAATTAATTTCTCTCTCTCTCTCTCTCTCTCTCTCTCTCTCTCTCTCTCTCTCTCTCTCTCTCTCTCTCTCTCTCTCTCTCTCTCTCTCTCTAAGCAGGAAAATGAAGTATATTTTTTTCGTATATTAAATGTCTCTCTCTCTCTCTCTCTCTCTCTCTCTCTCTCTCTCTCTCTCTCTCTCTCTCTCTCTCTCTCTCTCTCTCTCTCTATAAGCAGGAAAATGAAATTTATTTTTTTGTATATTAAATGCATCTCTCTCTCTCTCTCTCTCTCTCTCTCTCTCTCTCTCTCTCTCTCTCTCTCTCTCTCTCTCTCTCTCATCTTGCCAGTCTCAATATAACATCCGGTTTCCATAACAAAACCGTACGTGACAGAACCCCAGAGATCAGAGCATCTTTTCTGCAGCTAATGGGATTTTAACACTCCTTTAACAACAGGGGCGAGGGAGCATATTCGTTTAGGGCCATTGTGTGTTTGGGGGGAGGGAGGGGGGGTCCTTGACAAGGGCAAGTGGGAATTTTGTGGTCGAGTCTTGCGTGAAAGAAAAAAATGGAGGACAGATCTGGTTCATCATTATGCGAGAGGTCGTGACATTAAAAAAAAAATATAGCATAAAAAATGGTAGGTCTAGGAATCCATGCCTCTTCTTAGCAGTGCCACTTATGCCCACCTGTACGTGTGACTTACACACATACGTACATACACACACACACAGACGGAGGAGGAGAACTGAAATCAATATAGACTTTAGGCCAAAGGCCAAGCACTGGGACCTATGAGGTTATTCAGCGCTGAAACGGAAATTGAACGCAGAAGGTCTGAAAGGTGTAACAGGAGGAAAACCTCTCAGTTGCACTATGAATCAATTGGTAGGAGAGGGTGGAAAGTAAGCTGGAAGAAAGGGAACATGAAAGGAGTTACAGCAAGCGGAACGAAAGGGATTGCAGCTAGGTGCCAAAGGGACGCTGTAAAGAACCTTAAGCAATGGAAGAAAGGGAACATGAAAGGAGGTACAGTAAACGGAACGAAAGGGATTGCAGCTAAGTGCCGAAGGCACGTTGCAGAGAACCTTAAGTAATGCCTACAGTGCACCGCACGAGGTGCACTGACGGCACCACCTCCTTACGAGGACAGAGGAAGAGAGAGAGAGAGAGGTGATTAATCACCAATATTATCATTTTTGCCTATAAAGCTGAACGTCAAGTCTACCTGTTGACAACATATAATTATTTACAGTGAATCATTTTCCTTCGAAATTATATTCAAAACAGATCAATACCTCTTCATTATGTACACTTCACCGAGCTCATAATCTCTAATGATTTTAGGCTACCTTTAATTCACGTCGATTAGAAATGTAGATTTGCATTCCTAGAGATTAATTTGTGGTTAAAAAGAGGTTTGTTTACATTCTCGCTAATTAAGGAAGTCGCGGTTGCGTTCTTTTGAGCAATGATGCTTATTTTGGGAAGCTATACTTGAAACCACAGTAATGCACCGCCATTTTGTTAATTACCCTTAAAAAATAAGAGTAATTCTATTTATGAATAAAAGAAATAATTAAGTCGACGCGGAAGTTACCGAAGGTTTAACTTTCGTACTTCCAAAGTTTAAGCTTAAAAGAAAGATTTTCCTCGTTACCCTGTAATGACTGATGTTCATTGCTGTTATTTCCACTGAATGGAATGAAATATAAAATTTAGGCGAAAGGCCAAGTGCTGGGACCTATGATGAGGTCATTCAGCGCTGAAAGGGAAATCGAGGTGAAAAAGATGTTAAAGGTGTAACAGGAGGGAAACCTCGCCGTTGCACTATGAAACAACTGTTAAGAGAGGGTGGAAAGTAAGGTGGAAGACAGATAATATGAACGGAAGTACAGTAAATGAAACGGAAGGGGTAGCAGCTAGGGCCCGAAGGGACGCCGCGAAGAACCTTAAGTAATGGAGAGCGAGAGTATGTGCAACTGGGGGTGGGTGGGTGAAAGTTGCAATATAATTAAAGTTCGTTGATGAGGTGCAGACCAAGATTCCGTGAAGGTGAATTAAGCTGAGGTTGACATGCGGTGCACTGTAGGCATTACTTAAGGTCCTTTTCAGCGTTCCTTCGCCCCTAGCTGCAACTCCTTTCGTTCCTTTTAGTATACCTCCTTTCATATTCTCTTTCTTCCACCTCACTTTCCTTAACCCTCTCCAGACATTTGTTTCGTAGTGCAACTGCGAGGTTTTCCTCCTGCTACACCTTTCAAACCTTTTACTGTCAATTTCCGTTTCAGCGCTGAATGACCTCATAGGTCCCAGTGCTTATCCTTTGGCCTAAATTCTATATTCAATTCAATTAATTTCACACGATAGGTGGATGACAATAAGCATCTGCCGTTCGCTTTAGGATTCCACGAAGTGTTTTGCAACCTAGAAATATATTTTTTTTTAATATAGCGTGCAAAGTAGACTCGAGTTTGTCAAATTTTATGTTTTTTGTTAAAATGTATGAATTTGTCTGACCTTTTATGCTAAATGTTGGGATTTCCAAGATTCCTGATTAATTCCCAGCTTCTGTTTTCACAGAATCCTATAATCCGCCATCTTTCAAAAGGTGGGTCTGTCTCTTCAAGCAAGATTAAGTGTCTCCATTCCATTTTCACCGTCTTACTTCTCTTCTTTCAATCAGGCGTTGGACAGGTAGAAGAATATAGTTGCTTTTCATTAATAAACTAATTACGCAGCCGAGAATTCGCGCGATTACAATACTGTCGCAGCATGTTGAATATTTCATTACAGTCTGATCCGGATTCAACTGGTTACGCATACTACGGTTTCCATTCGATTCATAGAACGGTTCAGTTACAAATCAGTCCCGTTCAGGCATACCAGAGCGATCATTTTGGAGTGAGAAATGGAGACTCTCTCTCTCTCTCTCTCTCTCTCTCTCTCTCTCTCTCTCTCTCTCTCTCTGTTTACAGTTGGTTTTCTTACGTATGAAAGAAAAAAAGGCAAGCATTTAGCTCTCTCTCTCTCTCTCTCTCTCTCTCTCTCTCTCTCTCTCTCTCTCTCTCTCTCAGTTTATTTTATAAAGGCCTCCTTTTTCCGATAAAACTGCCTTTGCATCTCGAAGAACTCGAAAAGTCCATTGCATAACCATTAAAAGACATAACGCAAAGGGCATCATTATTTCCTGTTCTTTACCTTCCACAGATCTCCACTCATCCCCAGCCTCCCTTCCCACAGTTCTCATCTAAGCAGTTCTGGGTCTTCCAACTATTCTGGTGCCCACAGTAGGCCCCCCAGCTGACACTGTTACGTACTATTCTCCCCAGGGTTGGGCGAAGGACATGTCCAAGCCATCTCCGTCTCCCTTTCATCATTACCTCATCTGTGATTTGCCTTTTGGTATAATTGCTTCCATTTTAAAAAAGATTACTGAAAGATATAATGATGACGTTTCTCATCTTAACATTTTTCTCTACCACATCGTCTTTATTTCTCAAGATATTAGTCGCATTACTTTCTGCTTAGATACTAACAGCTTGCTGTATTACAATAATAATAATAATAATAAAAGTAATAATAATATTAATAATATATTAAAAAGTCACAATTATTTCAATAAATTGTTTTATTTGTATTACAAATAATACAGTTTACTGAAATGAATTGCTTTCAACAAACAACCATATAATCATGTTGTGGATTTTTTAGCAATAATAATAATAATAATCGCTTCCTCATTTAATCTCTTTATTTAACAGAGGTGAAACAACTGCGCCGAAACCTTATACAGCATAATCTACTTTTGAAACATAATAAAAAAAACAATGATAACATTGATAATAAGACATCCAACGACATCGCGTAATTAATTTCAGTACCACGAGAAACGATAAGTCATTTCAGTACCACATGACAGTAGCATGACGAAGCATACAGGAGGAAGATCATTGCATCATTAGTATTCTAACAGACCCGTACATTATTTCCCGCCAGACCGGCACGAACCGCTTCTTTAAGGGCTTAACCGCCGGGCAAGAAAGACAGGTAGGCGTCAAACTTGAAGTATATCCTAACGCAACGATCCTCCTAATTAGAATGCTCTTAAAGCACAAACTCCCATTAAGACGGGTGCTCATTTCATCCTTACTGCCGCGAGCGATTCCTCGCCAACTCCTCGCCCCAAGATTCTCTTGCGATGTTTACAAGAAGAGCAACGCGTGACGTCACGGAGCCCGCGAGGCATATATAAGTAAAGCATCTCTCAGTCACGGTTCAGTTCTGGGGTGATTTCTCCGCTGTGAAGTCGACATGTCGAAGGTACGGTGTACAGAATCAATGACTGGGACTGTGAATATTCTTGTTCGTACTGACTGCTGCAATTGTTGACTGGCTCGTCGTTCGAACGGGGACTGATAACTGTGGATTCGTCAATTTTCGTGTTTCTAGATGTTTCATAATCTGTTGCGTTGTTAGTAATTGGTACTGCAATGCAAAATGTTTATGGGGCAAGATTTATTATTAAGTGATCGAGTTTCCTCAAAGCAATTCATTTTAGCTCCAAGAATTAAGAATTCCGTAATTCGTCAAATACGCAACAATGACAATTAAATCATTACCATCAGATTTATATATATATATATATATGTATATATATATATATATATATATATATATATATATATGTGTGTGTGTGTGTGTGTGTGTGTATGTGTATGTATGAGTTATATAATATATATATATGTATGTATGTATAGATACATATACATATATATAAATATAATTTACGTATATATATAAATATATATATACATAAATTATATATAAATACATTATATATATATCATTTATGTATATATATGTGTGTGTGTGTAATTAGCCAAATATTCTATTTATCTTCAATATGTTTACGTGTATACATTCTCTAATTTGTTTATACTGTAAATTCACAAAAGTTGCCAGTGTAATCCTCATAATTACACTTCAGTAAAACAATCCAAATCTCCACAAATTTTGAGGTAACAAATTCCAGCCCCAAACTTCATTAGCTGGCGACAGCTGAACCGCACATTCAAGATCCAGTAGAACCGCACATGCCTACATACACACCACACACACACACACACACACACACACACACACACACACTCACTCACTCACTCACTCACTCACTACAAATCCCTTTCATTTTAGACACGTGTAGAGTAATAACAATCTCAAGTCATCTTTGGCAAACGAAAATTCTTTATGAAGGGAAAATCCAGTTTATGACATTACTTCCCTGCAGTATTATGGTTATTGAAAGGTATATTCAAGTGTTTTTATTGTGAGTACCTTTGTTTTTCAAGTCCTGGCCAAGGCAGTTGGGAAGTTAGAAGATTATTCCATTTCATAAATGAGAAATGATTATGAAAGTATAGGGAAATTCATTTTAATGGAAATGAGTAATTAAAGTAACTGTAAAATGAACAAAGTTTGTCAAGAGGACCGGATTGTAAATACGAAGCTGACAGCATGTCAGTCAACATCTGCCTCTTATTTACTTTGTAAGGCTTACTTTTCCCAATATATAAAGGGTACTTGTCTTCTTCTTCTTCTTCTTCTTCTTCTTCTTCTTCTTCTTCTTCTTCTTCTTCTTCTTCTTCTTCTTCTTCTTCTTCGTTTAACGTGCTTTTTCCCATTTTTTATATGGGGTAAGCACGATTCCTTCTTTGAAGGACTTTGATTTGGCGGTGGGGTAGACCGTAGCCTCGATCGGCTGCCCTGCCTGACATCGTTTAGACCCCGGTAGCGCATGTGTACATGTATCGTACCAAATCCCCAGCTCCCTTTCTCCCAGCAGCGAGGAGAAATTGAGCGGTTAGGTCGACAGTTCGAGACGTGTGAGGTGCTTGTACAGGATTAATATTCCATCTTAACTTCCAGTACAGACGATGGAGTCTTAAGCCTTATATTTACTCGTCATTATCCGCTATATGCGCATTATAAGTACATACATACATGTATACATATGTCATTGTAATAACCACAATGCCCTCTTAACTTCTCGAATTCTTCACACTTTTTACATACGATTGTCACTACGAAGCCTTTGATCCAAATGCAAGACCATGTAGCAATTCCGAGCCTCTTGGCAGGTTTCGAATCCGCATCCAGAGTATCAGAACTAGGTCACTTTGCCGACCTGACCACGAAGAGTATCCTTTGCGTGGTCAGGTCGGCAACGTGACCTCGTCCTGATCCCCTGGGTGCGGGTTCGGATCCTGCTAGGGACATCAGAACTGCTGCATATGCTTGCATTTGGATCTAAGGTTTTGTAGTCACAAGCATATCTAAAACGTGTAAAAAATTTTGTGAAGCTAAAAGGGCATTGTGGTTATTACAATTACCTACGTCTTTGGTAAAAAATGACCTGTAGAATCTGTAGATTACGTCCCTGAAGGAAAATTAGACGCTGTGTGCTCGGATCTTTCGTAAGATTGAAAGTTACGCGCTCTTAATGTTTTGGTTTCCAAACCGCTTCTTACTTGTCTCAGAGAGATCATTGGGTTCAGTCTAAGTTTCTACTTCCGGGAAATCCTTCTTCTTCTTCTTCTCTTCTTCTTCTTCTTCTTCTTCGTCTTCTTCTTCTTCTTCTCTCGGTGCCGTGATATCATGTCCTTTCTAAAATACCACAGGTCTGTGAGATTTATAAATAGCCTTATCACGTTTTTGTACAAAATATTTCTTTCATTTTCAGGCCACTCTGTATTACCCTTTACCTTTCCTACAAGACCTTCCCATTTCCGTCACATATCGGTGCTCTCTTTCCCATGGATATTAATCCAGGGACTTCGTTACACCCGCCAAGCCATCGCATCCCACATGCAACGTGTTCTGTGGAAGCTGGCATGCCTCGCTCTGCTATGAAGAAGCCCTTCAGTCTCTCTTTTTTTTATATCTTTCGTTATCCCTATTCTCTCAGGTTTTCATCTCTCTCTCTCTCTCTCTCTCTCTCTCTCTCTCTCTCTCTCTCTCTCTCTCTCCATTCCCTTCCTGTTTCCATTTCCCATCGACGTGTTCCCATCATTACGTCACGTTCCCTTCTTGTTTTTCGTTGTCCCTTCCCATCAATTTACGCATTTTTGCGGATAACGCCACAATTCCCGACACATCAGTCTTCCTCCCTTTGTTGGCCATTGGTTCGTCGTTTGTTTTTGCTTGTTTTTGTTTGTTTTTGTCGTGTCTTTGTTTTCGATGCACGACTGAGTTGTTGAGTCACTAACAAATTGCTGAGTCAGCAGTTAGTTAGTCTGTCTGACTGGTTGTAAATACATGGGCTCCGTAGTGGGTTAGTGCCGTCAGTGTACCTCATGCAGCACACTGTAGGCATTACTCAAGGTTCTTTGAAGAGTGCCTTCGGCCCCTAGCTGCAACCCCTTTCATTCCTTTTACTGTACCTCCTTTCATATTCTCTCGCTTCCATCTTACTTTCCTCAACCTTCTCCTAACAACTGATTCATAGTGCAACCGCGAGGTTTTCCTCCTGTTACCCTTTCAGACCTTTTCCTGTCAATTTCCTTTTCAGCGCTGAATGACCTCATAGGTCCCAGTGCTTGGCCTTTGGCCTCAATTCTATATTCAATTCGATTCAGTTCAGTGACGTGGGACTTGTGACTATGCTTTTGAGTGAATGTAGGCTTGTAAAATTAATATACTCAGACTTATACATTTTACATGTATATGTATACAATACATTTTATATGTATATGTATACATACACATGCAGTTAAAATTGCTTTTGGCTTTCCTAAGTGTCTGATGGCTTCAGAAGGCAATTATTAGGCAGAAACGCTTCCGCATTGTTATGCAGATATACTATGTAAAGCAATATAATATCCCCTTCTAGCCCGGGCCTGATGAAAACAGGAATACAAATGGGGAGGAAAGACAGACCATCCGCCCCTGAAAGGCAGAAGATTATATAAACGAGGGGAAAACGGAGGTAGAGGGAAAATTCCAAGACATCTAAAAAAATATAAGGTCGCCATACTGAACGACCCAAGGACTGTGATGACCTCAGATGTCATATGGATCTTTTGGGTCCTAAGCTATTTCCTTAATTTTTTTTTTTTGGGGTGGGTGGGGTTGGGTGGAATCCTAGTATAGCCTATTGTTGACACTTCGACGACTTTTAGATGTTTGTATCGTTATTTGTATGACGGTAATTTCAATCTTAAGCGTTTTTAGAATATGCTCATCTCTCTTCATTTCTGATGACTGTAATCGTTCAGTGTGAAATATATAATAGATAATTACAGATACAATGTATATGTATGTATATATATATATACATACAGTATATATATGTGTATGTATTTATATACAGTATACATATGAGAGATATATATGTGTGTGTGCATCTGTGTGTGAATATTCTTATATATATATATATATATATATATATATATATATATATATATATATATATATATATATATATATATATATATATATATATATATATATATATATATATCTGTATATATCTGTATATATATATATATGTATATATATATTTATATACTATATATAGAAATATGTGTATGTGTGTGTAAGTGTGTGTTTGTGTATTCACATCCAATATCACCTCACATTGCCAAAGTATTAATAATTTCGAAAGTTCTTCAATCATTTCCCTTATGCGAAAATATATCGTTTTAAGAAACTGTAAACATTTGGTTCAATTTCGAAATACTAAGAAGAGACTTTCTCAAACCCTTACGCATCCGTTGGCGAAGACGAATATCTCAATACCTCCGTGTGTCGCAAGAGAGATAGATACCTCTCGCTCATTAAGATTCCATACAGTTTCCGTCACCCTTAGGTAAACTAGCGTGCGTAACTGTCATTCAGCCATTACACTATTGCCGAAAACGACAGAACTTTCCCTTGATTCACGTCAGACCGTCTGTGTTAATTGCGCCATGTTTCCCTAGCATCTCTCTCTCTCTCTCTCTCTCTCTCTCTCTCTCTCTCTCTCTCTCTCTCTCTCTCTCTCTTTTCGAGAAATCAGGCTTTGTCATATCCTTCTTAAGGAATTCTCTCTCTCTCTCTCTCTCTCTCTCTCTCTCTCTCTCTCTCTCATTTCGAGAAGGCAGGCGCCGGCTTTGCCATGTCCTTCTTAAGGGAATCATCTCTCTCTCTCTCTCTCTCTCTCTCTCTCTCTCATTTCGAGAAGGCAGATGCCGGCTTTGCCGTGTCCTTCTTAAGGAAATCATCTCTCTCTCTCTCTCTCTCTCTCTCTCTCTCTCTCTCTCTCTCTCTCTCTCTCTCTCTCTCTCTCTCTCTCTCTCTCTCTCTCTCATTTCGAGGAGTATTTTTCTCTTGTCTATGTCTGTTTATTGTATTATCCAGTATTCATAAGAGCTCCGTTATTTTGTTTTAAATAACTAATTACAGATCAGTGTCCCCATCTGTAATTTATACAGTTAAGAATCTGCTATATTGTCCATCATGTGTGTGTAATGAAAATTTATACTCCCAATACGTTTTCCAGTATTTTGTCACCTGTGCGTAACTTATAAAAGTTTGGTGTTTTAATAAGATAACTATTAGTTGAATTTCCACTGTGAAGTGAATTAGTCACTAAGAATTTAACGAAATTTAAAACAGGTAACAATCGAGTTTTCTGTACAGCCGGTACAGCTTATAATCAAGGCCACAGAAAATAGATCTATCTTTCGTAGGTCTCGGTATAATGCTGTATGAACCGCGGCCCATGAAACTTTAACTACGGTCCGGTGGCGGCCTGTCCTGTATCGTTGCCAGAAGCACGATTATGGCTAACTTTAACCTTAAATAAAATAAAAACTACAGAGGCTAGAGGGCTGTAAATTGGTATGTTTGATGATTGAAGGGTGGATGATCAACATACCAATTTGCAGCCCTCTAGCCTCAGTAGTTTTCAAGATATGAGGGCGGACAGATTCCTAAGGCGTTTGTTCAAATGCTTTCATTAATTTAGCTGCATTGTGCTTAACTGTTTGGAGTGCAATATTAGCATTTGAATGAGAAAAAACACAATTGTTTATTTGAAGATAGTTGTAGTTAAAAGGTGCGAGTTTGATGATACTGATAATTATAATGATAGTGAGGGCGGACAGAAAAAGTGCGGACGGACAGACAAATTGCCATCTCAATAGTTTTGTTTTACAGAAAACTGAAAAGTTCCTTTAACACAGCTGCCATAAAGCTAAGCCATTGACGGGAGAGACATATTATGTACGAGTGACGTCATCAGCCGCCATTATGGGGCCATACACGGATCGTGACTCGGGGGCGACAGATGCCATACGTCTTCCATATTTTACGATTGCCATAGAAATGCCGTAATCAAGAAAGAGAAGGAAAAGAACTTTCTACGTCTCTTTCCCTTCCCCTTCTCACTCTTTTCCCGCATTTGTTGTTGTCATTGGCATTGCAAAACAAGTAATAAATACGCCGAAGTTTCTTCGCCGCAATCGAGTTTTCTGCACGGCGGCTACATCGTATAATGAAGGCCACCGGAAACAGATCTCTCTTTCGGTGGTCTCGGTTTAATGCTGTATGACCCGCGGCCCATGCAACTTTAACCACGGCCGGTGTTGGCCTATCCTATATAGTTGCCAGACGCACGATTATGGCTAAGTTTAACCGTAAATAAAATAAAAACTACTGAGGCTAGATGTCTGCAATTTGGTATGTTTGATGATTGGAGGGTGGATGATCAACATACCATTTTGCAGCCCTCTAGCCTCAGTAGTTTGTAAAATCTGAGGGCGGACAGAAAAAAGTGCGGACGGACAGGCAAAGCCGGCACAACAGTTTTCTTCTGCAGAAAACTAAAAGAAAAAAAATCATGGGCATTACAGGCGCATGCGCAGAGGATATTAATTCATGTCTGATTGAGACTTGTAATTGTATAGGTTGTGGCGAAGAAGACTTAATGCTTAATAAGACATTTCATTATTTATAGGAAACAATAAACCGCTTATTGCAGTCTCATACACAAAGAGGCAGGTTTTTATTTTATATAAATTTACAGTCACGGCTGTAACACGCCTAGCACCGTTGATCCGGTCAGTACCTGGAGAGGTTACCGCCAGGAAATTCAAGGGGCCCTAGATGCATAAGACTTTAAGCCGATAAGGGTAACACCCATTAGAGCTACCACTTTGTAAGAGGAATAAGAGAGAGAGAGAGAGAGAAAGAGATAGAAAGAGAGGGAAAGATAGAGAGAGAGAGAGGCGTAAGTAACCCGTTCCCAGGTTAATTATCCGGTACCTGATGCGTCACCACAGCCCACTTTAAAGCGTCATGAATACAAAGTGCTGAAATGGAAAGGTGCTAATGAGGCCGCACTTGAGATGCGCTGTTCAGAATACTTATCGACGCATTATTGCTATGCCTTTGTTTTAAACTTTCTTTGCAATTTATTGTTATCTTTATTTTTCGTTAATATTTTCTTATTTTTAGGTTATAGTTATAGAGATTTTTTGGGTGTAATACTTCTCTTTATACGAAGTATCACACACACATACACACACATATATTATCCATTTTTACATATATTCATATATATATATATATATATATATATATATATATATATATATATAACATATATATAAAATATTTATAAATATATACATATATATATATAATATTTATAAATATATACATATATATATGTATATATATACAGTATATATATATATATATATATATATATGTATATATATATATATATATATATATATATATATATATATATATATATATATTATTTATTTATATATACATATATATATATATATATATATATATATATATATATATATATATATATATATATATATATATATATATATATAAGCTAACATAAAAATTTGCTTTTCCTTTCCAGGAGTTAGTCTTTCAATTTCCTTTGCATTTGCAGGCGTGGGCGGTGTTGGTGAGCGTGGGCGTGAGCTGCCTCAGTGTCGTCACGGGCGTACCAGCCAAACTGGAGAGGCTCACCACAGCCGCTTCAGCTCAAGGCTACACCTACAGGACGCCCCCTGCCACAGCAGTGGGCTATAACTACGACCCGCCGAAAATCCCGTCAAATTTATACGAGGCGAGTCACTCTTTCTGTTTTGAGCATTTCATAACATTATTTCTATCCTTATATCTCATTTAAAACTTTTATGGAATCCCTTTTAAAACTGTGACGTTGCAACGAAGAGATTTTATATTTTATGTTTCATATTTATCTGTTAATGGGTTAATTTATCTTAATTTCTTTCCTTATAACTGCTCTCTCCTTTCTGTATTCCCTTTTACCTGCTGTAACTTCTTTGAAATGAACGCCATAATATTCTTCGAAAGCTTGAATTTCAAGTCATGGCCCCTGTAGGCTTATTCCATATGAATAGGGCTCATCTTTTGAATAATAATAATAATAATAATAATAATAATAATAATAATAATAATAATAATAATTTTAGTTTATTTTTTTTTTGGAGGCAAGTGTCAGAGGAGGAAAATTATATCTTCTTCTTCTTCTTCTTGGAGGAAGAAAGCTGTCTGAAGAAGAAAGTGTTGGGATTAAGACAGTGGTAAAAGGAGGAAAGTGGTATGAGGAAGAGAGTTCGGGAGGAAGAAAGTCGTGAGAGGAAGAAAGTGGTATGAGGAAGAAAGTCGTGGGAGGAAGAAAGTGGTATGAGGAAGAAAGTCGTGGGAGGAGGAAAGTGGTGGGTGTAAGGAAGACATACATAAGGCTGAATCATCCTGAAACATTCAGTGGACGTCCTCAATTCCATCTTCAACATCTGCCAGTGCTTTACTTTCTTTTGAGCAAATTGCGGTGAATAAACGTAGCCACAAAATAAACAATAAACAGGAAAAAAACAAGCAGTAAAGTAAAATCTAAGCAAGCAGAAAACTCATACAGTAAACAAGGAAAAATTATGAAATAAATGAGGCATTAGAAAATGCATGGGTAAATAAATGAAAAAAGAAGAGAAAAGCGGAACTAATCGATCGCATTTGTTAGATAGTCGCAAACTCATCACTTAATCCGGAGAAGATCGAGACACTGGGAACACAGAGGATGTCAGAAAATTCCAAATTCTTAAAGTGGAGGAAAATCGAAACAAGTGATAATAATAAATGCATGAACGTTGATGATACGAGTGAAAGGGAACTGTACGTTAATAAATAAATAAGTAACATTTGTAAAATAAAACAGATATTTAAAAAACGAATTAGTAGAAAATTATAAGTTATTTTAAAAGTATATAATTATTACAAATTGATAAGAAAATCCAGCGTAAGTTACATAACTGTACACTCTCACTTGCCAAGTTGCAACTCGAATGCGGAGGCGGAGGTGGACACTCAAGGAAGTTCCCCGTCGACCTTGACCCTGAGACCGGCCGCCCACGCCACGCCCACTGACTCATCCGCTGTCAGGTCAAACCCACGCCCTGGTCCATCATTCTCCGCTTTTCATATATAATGGTTTGGCGTGGGTCGACGCCCATGGCGAACTGACTCAAGTCATTGAGGTGGAGGAGAGTCTCTCTCTCTCTCTCTCTCTCTCTGCATTTGTATATATATATATGTGTGTATGTGTATCTCTCTCTCTCTCTATATATATATACACATATATATATATATATTTATTTATATCTGCTGCATGTATATATATATATATATATATATATATATATATATATATATATATATATATATATATATATATTTCTCATAGTATAATATTTAATAGTTTTTAAATCTATTGTGCTTCATGGTTGAATAAATAAATAATGAACTACGTACTTGAAAGTTATTCGACTGTGGTCAATAACAACACTCTAAAGACAAAAAAAATTGTGCAAAAACAGTAATACGTGTGTATATATATACACATATATATATATATATATATATATATATATATATATATATATATATATATATATATATATATATATATATATATATATATATATATATATATATATATATATATATACAAAGAGTTGTATATATATATATATTATTTATATCTGCATGAAAAACATACATACTGTATGTATATATATATACATATATATATATATATATATATATATATATATATATATATATATATATAAAAATATTTCTCATGTATAATATTTAATAGAAAATCTATACATAAATGAGAGTATATATACATATACAAACTCTAAAGAAAAAAATGTGAAAAACAGGGACAATATACATACGTATGTATATATACATTATCAAAGAGTTGTATGAATAAACATATGTGAGGACAATATAATACGTATATATATACACACATATATATACACACATGTATATGTCAAAGAGTTGTTTGAAAAACATACTTACGTGTGTATATACACACACGTCACTGTGTATGTCTTCACACGAATACAAAGAAAGCCACCTATTGAACGTGCTTTGTCAAATCAAGCATCACTGAACCGATTGCAATTAAAATTGACTCTTACTTCATCATCTTATCTTTCAGATTCCTGAGAAGCCTTCAGGTTTATATGTCACCCCCCTCCCCAACTATCACGACCACCCTCCCCCTCGACTACAGACCCCCTCCACCTCCTCCCCCCTCCCACCTTCCTCAGGCCTCTACAATGTGCCCAGACCGTCGAATCCAGCGCCTGTGACGGTGGTAAGTTTGTCCTGTTGTCTGTCTAACTAATTATATGTCTGACTTTCTGTCTGTCTGTCTATCTATATATCTCTATAAATATATCTATATATTATAATATGTATGTGTGTGTAAGTATGTGTATGTATTGTAATGTCCATATGTATTTGTATATATATATATATATATATATATATATATATATATATATATATATATATATATATTATAATGTATATATATATAAATTTATGTGCATATGTATGCTTATATATATGTACACATATGTATGTATGTATATATCTATATATATAAAATTATATAATATAATTATATATTTATATATATATATATATATATATATATATATATATATATATATGTATATATATATATATATTCCTCATCGTCAAAAGGCTGCATTAAAAAAAATCTCTTCACATAAACAATGTAATCAGCAATTCTAATGTTTAAAAATAATACAAACCTAAGATAAATACCCCTACATCAAGATCAGAAGGTCAAAGGTTAAATCCCTTTAAATTTTTTATCTTTTTATTTTTTCAAGAGCCCCCCAGTCACGCCATCTCCCCGCCCCTCGCCCACACCATCCCCAACAACGAGACGAACCACAGCCACGCCCCCTGCGATGATGGGCGGAATGCCCTACGATTTCGGGTGGGGCGTGGACGACCCCGACTCGGGAAATCAGTTCTCCCAGAAGGAGTCTTCAGATGGCAATGTGGTGAGTGTCTTTTGAGAGAGAGAGAGAGAGAGAGAGAGTGTCTGTGGCTAATGAATGGGTTCATCCCAGTTGGGTGAGAGTTTTTCAGGAATGAGAGAGAGAGAGAGAGAGAAAGTGGCTAATGAATGGGCTCATCCCAGTTGGGTGAGAGAGGGAGAGAGTGGCTAATGAATGGGTTCATTCCAGTTGGGTGGGAGAGAGAGAGAGATGTGTGTGTGTGTGGCTAATGAATGGGTTCATTCCAGGTGGATGAGAGGTTTTCAAGAGAGGGAGAAAGAGAGAGAGAGAGAGAGTGGCTAATGAATTGGTTCATCCCAGTTGGATGAGAGCTTTCCAAGTGAGAGTGAGAGAGAGAGAGGCTACTGAATAGTTTCATCCCTCGCCGAGAATACCTATTTAATGGTATTCACTGGGATGAGGATTACCTCGTCGAGGCCCTGCCGTTGCTTTGATGGCATACATTTTAACAGTTTATTGTATAATTACCTCTAGTTATTCTATGTAGTTAAAAAATATACATACTTTTAAAAATTTCCTTAAAGTCAATTTTATCCCAAATCTTCAATAACTCAGGTCCGGGGAGAGTACAGAGTCTTGTTACCCGATGGACGACTCCAGGTCGTCCGATACTTTGATGAGGGCAACGGCTTCAACGTCGACATATCCTACGAATAAAGCTCAACGAGGACGTTCGTGAACGCTTTCGGACAACATCAGAAATGACGCGTCGAGTGGCCAGGAGAATGTCAAGTTAAAATCGCCTTTATCTAAAAAAATTGGACAAAATGATTTCCAGTTCCATATGATCTGTATACAAGGTGCTTCCTAGTTTTTATGTATATCTTTTAATTATCTTTATTTTTACGAGAGAAGGTCGATGGGAGAGGAATCTCGTAATGCTCATATCGAACTTATGGCAAAAAGACTTTAGGAAGAGATGAAACAATTTGTCATTGTTGTGAAAATAATAGATATTTTATTAATCAGCATTTTTAGTAAAGATTTGACAAGTAGAGAATGTTGAAAAACCAGATAGATCTCAAGAAATAAGAAAAAATGATAAAATCTTAGTAACGAGTTAATTACATTATATAAACTGACTGAAATTGGGGAAATTAATATTTGGAACCTACATCATTTCTTTTTTCTTTTTGTATTTTGTAAATAAGTTTGATTTTTTTCTGTTTTCTCAATTGGCAAAGAGATTCTCTTAAGTGTACAAGCGGACTGAAAATATTGTAGATGTGAGAATATTTTTTGTGCCAACTAGAACGATTTCAGATACGTAAATATATGCGTACATACATATATACATAATACATGCATGTATACACATACATAATGAATATTTTTACAAAATGTTCACCTTCCCAAAATAAATAGAGAAGAACTATAGGTATATATATATATATATATATATATATATATATATATATATATATATATATATATATATAATATATATATATATATATATATATATATATATATATATATATATATATATATATATATAAAACACATTGCAAGTAAGTTACCCATTCGTTATTGTGTTTCAACAGATCTGCCTTATTTGTGATCACATAAAGTGTGGTAAATTCCACGTAATTTGACTGTTTACTTCCGTGTCTTGATATAAAGCATAAAAGATGTGAATTTGCGAGTTTTGACTTCACTGAACCCCTACAAGTTTCAAGCCGTTGCCTCTGAAGATTTGAATTCCACTGGCTGCAATGGAATATTTTAAATCTTAAGAAGCTACAGTAAGTACGGATTACTCGACAGTGCTTAGTGCATTACTTTTCGTTAAAACTGGCAATGCTTTAGATACTTTATACACAGTGCCTCTCCTTTATTGGCACTAAACAGCCCATGTGAGGTACGAATATGTTCACGGTGGGAATAGTGACTAGGCTAGCCTGGGCTAGGTGCTACCTCTAGGCTAACCCGCAATGTCCTAACCTAACCTAGCCAAGGTTAGTCAGTGAAAAAGTTCTCCAACCGAAAAAATATATAGAATCTAAAGAGGTAAGAGTTTTTAGTAATTTTCGTGTTATCATTTTTATAATAAGTGTAGCTTGCATCAGATACAAAATACAAAATAAGCCAAAGGTATGACATTTTAGCAGGCAAAATGCCCCAGTCAAGGCCTTGTCACAATACCATAGCCTACTCGAACTCTGAATGTACAGTTACAGTTAAATTACTTTGATCAGGGACAAGAAATCCAAATGTAGTACATGCTTAATGACTGTAATATTATTATTATTATTATTATTATTATTCAGAAGATGAACCCAAATTCACATGTAAATAGCCCACAGGGGCCACTGATATGAAATTCAAGCATCCAAAGAATATGGTGTTCATTTGAAAGAAGTTACAGAAGGTAACAGAATATACAGAAAGAAGAGATTTGTTATTAGAAAAGACAGACCAATAAATAAATTAAATTACAAATAAATGAGTAAAATACAAGACGAATTGTTTTAGGGTAGTAATGCATTGCATCTTCTCTCGGACTTTCGAGGTTCCTATTGCACGACTTCCTCAGTAGGGAGACTGTTCCACAGTCCAACAGTGTGAGGAATAAAGGACCTCTGGAATTGAGAAGCTCGACAGCGAGGCACACTTGCTGCACATTGGTGCTGCTGTTCAGCAATCTTGTCGTTCTCGGTAGGATAAAGGGATTAGGGATAAATTATTAAAATACAACTTATGAAAAAATTGAAAAAAAAGAGTGGTTCAAGCCACAACTGCTAGTGTTACGAAACACAAACAGAATGCTCTGTGTATATACAAGTAACAAGAATATTAGGAACGATGAATATCAATTCAAGATGTGACTTCGATGCTAATGCATTACAAGTTTGCTAGATTCCAGTCACTTACATTTTCTATGAAGTCCGTTTTCTGTGTACATTGCCTGGCCAGTTTGGGTCAAGCTAGTGTACAAAATAGAGATAAGTGATGAATTAATATTCATTTATATGTATAAATTATATATATATATATATATATATATATATATATATATGTATATATATTTACTGTTAATTTATACATATACGGTAAATTATGATTATGTTTATAAAATTAGGGCCTATCCTTAACTTAGCAGTTAAAGGATAATCCTGCCAATTATGTACACATACATACATATGTATGTGTATATATATATATATATATATATATATATATATATATATATATATATATATATATATATGATAATAAGTCCGTATTGAAATCGACAGTAAGCGCTTTCAGCATCACGCAAATTCTTCACCCTTTCTGTATCTTAATTCCGCTAAGATTATCTTGCTGATAGTTGTACGATGTTTTGAAAGAGAGAGAGGGAATGAGAGTGTAAATTATGTGGAAAACCCGTAGAGTTTTACAGGTTATCCATTTCTTGGGACTGATGTGATTTTCTTAATAATAATAATTATAATAATAATAATAATAATAATAATAATAATAATAATAATAATAATATATGAACCTAAAATCTGGCCTTGACCATATTCCAGTGTCCAAAAATATCGCTCAGAAAATTTATTAAAAAATGTTCACTATTTTTATGTCCCAGATTATCACTAAAAAATATCAACAAACAGTTTTCGCTATTTTTATGATTTATTTATTTTTTGGCAATTTCTCTCTAAGCCCTTATTCTAATTTCGACCTTTTCCTATCAACTGACCAACGGTCTCGGGCCGTACTGTGCAACCTCGGTCTTAAAATTAGAATACAAAAACCTTAATGAGTAGTGCCAAGTTCACCTTAGACGTATCATTACGCCTTCCAAAACATTGCATGTGTTCAGGTAGTCATTGTTGTTATTGTATTTTATTGAGCTGGCCTTATGCCAGCACGGGCTCTTGCTCATAGTGTCAACCGGTATTTAAAGTGAAAAAATGGTCATGAATAAAATGTGTGAAAAGAGAACATACGGTCTAACAGGTCCCGTTGAGTTTGGATCTCCTCAGGTAGTCTCGTCCTGAGATTAAAATCTCTCATTTAATCTAAGTCTTCAGTAAGGGATTTTGGAGTCTAGCTTGAAGCAAGGTGTCATTTTCTAAAACTACGGTTTAGTCAGTTTTGTAATAATGGCCACCCAGCGCCTACTATAGGATTTCGCCAGGTGGGACCTGACCAGGTGTTTGATCTGTAAAAATTAAAATGCTGGAAATATCATAAAATATGGTTTTAAGTGTGCTGGTTTAGATTTTTTTTTTATTCTGAAGATTTATATGGGTATTTTTATGTACTTTTAATGGACTATATTCAAGAACTCGTAATTTTAATAACTATATATGTTGTGGTCAGTAAACTTTTATCTATCTATCTATCTATCTATCTATGTCGATTTTGTCACAGCTTAATTCAGGTTTTATATTTGCTAAATACCCCGTAGAGGGGCGGGGTAGTACCGTCAGTGTACTTCACATTGTGCACTGTAGGCATTACTTAAAGGTCTTTGCAGCGTCCCTTCGGCCCCTAGTTGCAACTTTTCATCCCTTTTACTGTATCTCCGTTATATTCTCTTTCTTCCATCTGACTTTCCTCCCCCTTTAACAATCGTTTCTTAGTGCAACTGCGAGGTATTCCTCGGGTTACGCCTTTCACACCTTCTTACTGTCAATTTCCCTTTCAGCGTTGAATGACCTCATAGGTCCCAGCGCTTGGCCTTTGGCCTGAATACTATATTCTATTCTGTTCTATTTGCTAAATAGTTAGATAGACGAGAGCGAAAGATAGCTAAACTTGAGGCAGTTTTAAAAAGTTCATTAATATGCAAATGAGCGAATCAGTAGTTATTGGGGAGATTAGCACGCAGTCTCATTAAGTCTTTAGATTACTTCAACAGGTGTATTGCTGATCAGGTGTAAGTTTGGCTTAGTAACATATTTTGGTATAATTATTTTTCATTTTATTCAGCCAATACACGTTTTAATCTGAATGAAAGCTTCAGAGCCAGATGTCCTCAGCTAGTTCATGAATGAATGCACAATGAATAAGAATCCCATTCTAAATGAAAATTACTAGAGAATGCGATATTTTTAACCGCCAGTCAATTGAGATGCTGAAGTAATTCATCAATTCACTGGTTGTTCATTCCAGTGTTTTAAAAGGTGGACCCTCGAGAAATAAATTAAAAAAAAAAAGCAATGCATGCGTAGAGATCCTCTGGGGATCATTTTTACAGCCCCGTCCTTGCGTGGTTGGCCTTCTTCATCTAAATAGGATTTCCATCCTCTGGGACCACTTCGAGACTCCCGCAAAGGTGGTCCTTCCAACTATAGCACGAAACCTGTGGCCCTGAATCTCAGAAGTGGCCATGTCGGCCGCCTTTCCTGCCTGCCCTAGGGAGTGAGTGGAAAGGAGGATCTCTCTCTCTCTCTCTCTCTCTCTCTCTCTCTCCTCTGGAGTCCTGCAGGGGTCCAGAAACTAACCCACATCCTTTTCAGAATGGTCTGGGTTTGGTTCCCATCCGGTAAAGAGGTTTTTTTAGCACTGATTTCCTCTCGTGAAATCAAGGCTTTCAGTGGAAGCATTGTAAAATATTGGGAAGACAATAGGTTAGGTGGCCATATATATATATATATATATATATATATATATATATATATATATATATATAGATATATATATATATGTGTATATAATATATTATGTAAATGGTATTCTCTGTCTATCTTTGCGTCATTATACGCCTTGCGTGCGTGCGTCAAGGACGCAACTAGCTATTTTGGTGTCAACCAGGAATCTCTTTTACCAGTGAACGAGTCTCCGTTTGCATCCTGAAAGAGATAAAGCAAAAACAAATAGAAAAATAAATCTGTTCACTGCGCAAGAAAATTTGTACATTTTTAGCTGCGTCAAATAAATAAAAAAAAAAATAAAAGGTTGACGACGCTAAGAGATTTGTCCATTTTTATAATTGCCGCTTTCTCTTTTTTTCTTTTTTGTCTCCGTTTATCTTTGCAAATATCATTAGTTTCGGAAATAGCGAAGAAACAAATTAATAGTGAATGCTGGGGGAAGAATATTCATATTAATGATGGAATAAATAATTTGGAAGCGGAATTTGAAAATGGGAGAAAACGCTAAATTTGT